>NW_011494633.1:4060396-4093755 GCF_000754665.1 Bison bison bison | reverse complement strand
CATGAAATGTTCCTTTGGTATCTCTGATTTTCTTGAAGAGATCCCTAGTCTTTCCCATTCTGTTGTTTTCCTCTATTTCTTTGCATTGATCGCTGAAGAAGGCTTTCTTATCTCTTCTTGCTATTCTTTGGAACTCTGCATTCAGATGTTTATATCTTTCCTTTTCTCCTTTGCTTTTCGCTTCTCTTCTTTTCACAGCTATTTGTAAGTCCTCCCCAGACAGCCATTTTGCTTTTTTGCATTTCTTTTCTATGGGAATGGTCTTGATCCCTGTCTCCTGTACAATGTCACGAACCTCATTCCATAGTTCATCAGGCACTCTATCTATCAGATCTGGACCCTTAAATCTATTTCTCACTTCCACTGTATAATCATAAGGGATTTGATTTAGGTCATACCTGAATGGTCTAGTGGTTTTCCCTACTTTCTTCAATTTAAGTCTGAATTTGGCAATAAGGAGTTCATGGTCTGAGCCACAGTCAGTGAATAGGGAAATGGTAAAGACTTATGGGGATATTGTGGTAAAGATAATAGGTTATTTTCACTTACAGTAACTCTTCCTAAAGAGAGACACAATTGCTTTTCTAATGCCAATAACCTAAAGATTGAATCTCTTATACCCAACCAGTACTGTCCATTTTCTGAAGGACTTCTGCACAAGTGGAAGGCAAAACCTTCTGTTACAGGAGCTGAGACCATTGAGTCCTAGTTACACTTAAGCAGTTCAGTTCACTTCAGTTGCTCAGTTATGTCCAACTCTTTGAGACCCACATGGACTGCAGCACACCAGGCCTCCATGTCCATCACCAACTCCCAGAGTTTACTCAAACTCATGTCCATTGAGTCAGTGATGCCATCCAGCCATCTCATCCTCTGTCATCCCCTTCACCTCCTGCCCTCAATCTTTCCCAGCATCAGGGTCTTTTGAAATGAGTCAGTTCTTCACATCAGATGGCCAAAATATTGGAGTTTGAGCTTCAGCATCAGTCCTTCCAATGAATATTTAGGACTGATTTCCTTTAGGATGGACTGATTGGATCTCCTTGCAGTCCAAGGAACTCTCAACAGTCTTCTCCAACACCACAGTTCAAAAGCATCAATTCTTCGGCACTCAGCCTTCTTCACAGTCCAACTCTCACATCCATACGTGACTACCAGAAAAACCATAGCTTTGACTAGATGGACCTTTGTTGGCAAAGTAATGTCTCTGATTTTTAATACACTGTCTAGGTTGGTCATAGCTTTTCTTCCAAGGAGCAAGCGTCTTTTAATTTCATGGCTGCAGTTACCGTCTGCAGTGATTTGGGAGCCCCCCAAAAATAAAGTCTGACACTGTTTCCACTGTTTCTCCATCTATTTGCCATGAAGTGATGGGACTGGATGTCATGATCTTAGTTTTCTGAATGTTGAATTTTAAGCCAACTTTTTTTTTACTCCTCTCTTTCACTTTCATCAAGAGGCTTTTTAGTTCTTCTTTGCTTTCTGCTATAAGGGTGGTGTAACCTGCATATCTGAGGTTATTGATATTTCTCCTGGAAATCTTGATTCCAGCTTGTGCTTCATCCAGTCTGGCATTTGTCATGATGTACTCTGCATATAAGTTAAACAAGCAGGTGACAATATACAGCCTTGACATACTCCTTTCCTGATTTGGAACCAGTCTGTTGTTCCATGCCCAGTTCTAACTGTTGCTTCTTGACCTGCATATAGGTGTCTCATGAGGAAGGTTAGGTGGTCTGATATTCCCATCTCTTAAAGAATTTTCCACAGTTTGTTATGATCCACACAGTCAAAGGTTTTGGCATAGTCAGTAGAGCAGATATAGATGTTTTTCTAAAACTCTCTTGCTTTTTCGATGATCCAGCAGATGTTGACAATTTGGTCTCTGGTCCTTTGCCTTTTATAAATACAGCTTGAACATCTGAAAGTTCATGGTTCACATACTGTTGAAGCCTTGGAGAATTTTCAGCGTTACTTTGCTAGCCTGTGAGATGTAAAGGCATTACTTTGCTAGCATGTGAGATATAAAAGCAATATAGTGCTACATAAAAGGAATAAACAAGTATCTTGGGAAATCATGCTAATAATCAATTAAATTATAGACCACTATTTCCAAGTGGCAACTGGAGGAATTCAAATGGAAATATAAGATTCTGAGCAGTGAAATAGACTTTGAATTCAACCATAAGCTGATATTTCCCGGTTCCCTTATCCTAAATACTCTGTTCTCCAGTTGGAGGTTGGTTTTGTTGTTCAGTCTTGGTTTTTACATCATTGCCCAATTCTTGTGTTTTTGAATAAGAAATATTCTGCCTCATCTCACTATTTTATCATTCTGGGATATTTTCCAGACTTACCTAACATTTGTGAAGAACAGTGGGTAAATGTGAGCAGAAGTCATTGCATAAATTCTTAATGAAGCAGAAAATATACAAAATATTCACAGCACCTCCACTAAAGCCTCATGACAATCTGTTTGGACCTTGGGGACCAAGGGAACGAAGCCGCCCGCACTTTTGTGTATCACTGTTTAGGTTTCTTTCTGGTCAGGAGTGGAGGTGATGTTTGCAGATTTGCTGTCCCTCCCCTGACCGCTGCCCCAGCCCATGTGGAATAAACTATTTTGAATCCAGAAGGAGGTTACCTTTTTTCAGTCATGAAAGGCTGAGTTTAATTCCCAGTTCCTTGACTCTAGTGTCTGTCATTTCTCCTGGGAATAGAATCCAAGTCATTATGGGTCAGAATATGTCTATAAAAGCCTAGGATCGTAAAGCAAACCCTGGGAGATAGTGAAGGACAGAGAAGCCTGGTGTGCTGCACTCCAGGGGTCACAAAGAGTCAGACATGACTTAGCGACTGAACAACAGCAACAAGGATTATAGAAGCTGCATGAACATGCCAAGGGAAATAAATTGAACCCTTTGTGGAAGCACTTTCTACAGTGTCAGAAATAGAGTGTGTTGCCCTCGGAAGCACAGGCTTATTTATTGCCAGTTCAGGGAACAGTACTTTCATATTCCTCTAAGCAAACTTCATATGTAAAAGCTACGTTATTCAATAGTGAAGATTAAAGAACTTTTTGTTTTAAAGTTAGCAAATGTTTCATCTAAAAATCAAATTTCCTGGTATAGTTTTTAAAACTCTTTTATTATAAAATAAAACACAGACATGGAAGACCATGTGAACCAAATGTATAGCGCAATAAATTATTATAAAGTGAACACCACCACTTTAGACTGAATGTTTGATCCTCCCCCAAATCCATAGAGTGAAGCCCCCATCCCCTATATGATGGTGTTTGGAGTTGGGGCCCTTGGGAGATAATCAGGCCATGAGGGGAAGGCCCTCATGAATGGAAGTGGGACCCTTATAAGAAGAGACAGAGAGAAATGGCCTGGCTCTGCCATGTAGGGACACAGAGAGAAGACAGCCGTCTGTAAACCAGTAGGCTCTTGCCACTTCCCAGCCACCCTGGTACCCTGACCTTGGGTGTCCCTGCCTCCAGAACTGTGAGCAATAAAACGTTTGTTGTGTAGGCCAGAACTTTATTACAGCAGCCTGAGCTGGCCAAAACAACCATCCAGGTCACCCAGTCCATGTCCCCATCCGTATGCCCTTACTCAATCATAGCCCTTTCCTTTCCTGATAAATAGCTACTGTTCTGACTTCTGTAGAAATCACTTTCTCTTGCATTTTTATCATCTTATCACCCCAGTGTGCATTCCTAGACTCTATATTTGAGTCGTGTCCATTTTTTTGTTGTTTTCTCTTTATGATTTTCTTTTTTAAATTTAAATTTATTTTTAATGGGAGGATAATTGCTTTACAATGTTGTGCTGGTTTCTGCCACACATCAGCAAGAATTAGCCATAGGTATACTTTTGTCCCCTTGCTCTTGAACCTCCCTCCCACCGCCCACCCCATCCCACTGCTCTAGGTTGTCACAGAGCAGCAGTTGAGCTCCCTACATCATAGCAGCAAATTCCCACTGGCTATCTAATATTACGTGTGGTGACGTGTATGTTTCCATGCTACTCTCTCAGTTCATCCCACTCTCTTCTTCCCCTACTGTGTCCACACGTCTGCTCTCCCTGCCTGTGTCTCCTCTGCTGCCTGCAGATAGGTTCATCAGTACAATCTTTCCAGATTCCATATATATATGTTAATATATGATATTTGTTTTTCTCTTTCTGACTTCACTCTGTGTAATAGGCTGTGGGTTCATCCACCTTGTTAGAACTACGAATCGTGTCCGTTTTTCTCAGTGCATTTTAAATTATTCAGTTAATTTCTGATTAACTTACAATTCTTTCAGGAAAATGTTATATAAAAGAGGGCACACCTTAAGTCCGCTTATCTTTCCCATTTGTGGAGTGAGACACGTTGCCGTCACTCTTGAAATTCATGGAAAATAACCTGAGGCATTTGCTTGCTTTGTTTGTATGGGCATGTGAAGGGCACCCCCAATAAGTATGACTAACTGTCTCCAAAAAGGAAAAGAAGAGAAGGAAAATCTAAAGAAGAAAATCTTAAGGGACAAAGAAACACATCTTCAGTTATATATTAGTTAGTGTGGCTACATGAGGGTAAAAGGAGAGAGAAGGCAAAGAAGATGGCGTCACATCCTACCACATCTCAATTTGCTTAGACTCTGAATTCTAGAAAGTGTAAATCTTAGAGAAGGAGTAAATGGTAGATGAAAGATAGGATTAGGAATCAGAATGTGGTCATTGCAAACATTCCCATACCCCAGCTCAAAGGCAAATTATCAGTATGAATTATAGAGAAGACATAAATATCATCAAATAAGTAGTTTGGATAGGGCTAATTATATAAAGGATAGTCCCTGAAACTTCAGTTGGGATCATATAAAAGTTTTTAAATGAAATTAGATATAATAATAAATACTGTCATTTTCCACAGCCTATGAATGAACAGGGACTTCCCCGATTTACACAGGTCATATTCCAAAACCTTATGCTAAATTGGTTCATATTATAGAAACCTATATCATTCCAAAGATGTAATGTTGTAAATGGTTATGGGTTTTTAGGTTAGCCCACAAAATATCATTGAACTCATGGAATGACTAATGAACAGTATTTTTTGTAATGAAAACCAGCAGAAATGCCAGTAGTTACAGGACAGTTTGTTTAAAAAAAAAAAAAAAAAAGAAACCCAGTATTGAATAATACAGTTTTTTAAAGTTTTGATGTGGTGCTTAGTGAAAATCACATTATCAGAGGCTAATATGGAAGTTGATGGAAAGTCTTACCGTGATTTTGAAGTAGGCTTTTGGACATTTTCAGAGTCTGTATACACGACTCACCAATATTTCATTTATCCTTTCTTCAAATTATGTCACTTTCATGTTTACTGAAACCAGCATATAACTAGATCTTATTCTTATAGCTGTAATTTGGATCATCTTTGTGTTTACAAGCTGAATGAAGAGTAAGAGGAGAAAGGGAAAGATGAAAATGTTTTGAGTTGGAAAAATTGTATGATAAGATAAATTGTGGGAATTGTGGACAGGTTTTTCTTTTCTTTATTAATCCTTTAGCAGTAAATGTGTTTTAACTTTTATGATGAAAAAATTTTTAATTTCTTTTTGAAGAATGTGTAGAATGAGGAAAACACTGCTGAGATGGTATTAATTAAATTGGAGTTCAGGAGAGAGATGGGTCATCACTTTACAGGGGCAGTTGAAGCTATAGAAGTGGATGCGAGAGAATTCCCTGGCAGTCCAGTGGTTAGGACTCTCTACTCCCACTGCCAAGGCCCAGGTTCAGTGCCTGGTCAGGGAACTAAGATCTCACAAGCTGCAGAGTGGGACCAAAAAGAAAAGAAGTGGATGGGAAATCTCAGACTTCATAGAATAAGGAAAGAGAGAGAGATTGGAAGAAGAAACCATGGACAGCAGCAACGTTTAAGGGGTGAAAAAGAGCCTGAAATAGTACACAGGAGACACACCAGCCAGAATGCTATCCTAGAAGCTGACATGGAAGAATGCTTTAAGGAGGAAGTATTTGTCCATTATCCACAGATGAGGAGAGGCTGGGGGTGCTCACAGGCATGGCTCAAAGAACAACACCATTCCTTCTACACTCCCAGGACACTCTCCGTTGATTGGTGGTAAGGAAAAGGTTCTCCCTGCTGACTGGCAGGATTATGGGCACCGACAAGAATGATAGTCTCTATTCATCAACCTTATCATTACAGGCCCACAGTGCTGTACAAACCAATCACAAATTTCACCTAGTAAAACTAATTGCATATTTAACATGGGGAGAATAATTTTCTCCCACCTCCACAAGGCTGAAGTCATAATTAGCTTTCTCCCTCCAAAGGTGGTTTAGAAAGAGTGTGATGAACAGTGTATGAATCAGGAGGATGCAAACTGAGAGCAACCTAGGAAAAATGTGTGGGTCTATTTCTGGGCTCTCTGTTCTGCTGTGTTCATTTTTGTCAGAACCACACTGTCCTGATTAATATAGTTTTATAATACATTTTGGAATCAGGTAGTATTAGTCCTCCAAATTTGTTCTTCTTATGCAAAATTGTTTTGCCTATTTTAGGTCCTTTGTATTGCCACATGAATTTAGAATTGGTTTGTTATTCTTCAGAAAGCCTGCTGAGATTTTGACAGCAATCACACCGAATCTGTGGATCTATCTGGAGATAATTGATATCCTAACAAAACTGAGTCTTAAAACCCAGGTACACATCCCTGCATTTGCTCAGGCCTTGTTTAATTTCTCTCAGTGATGTTTTGTTGGTTTCGGTGTAATTGTTAGAGTTTTTAATATTGCTTATCACTTGCATGTGAAATGTTATCTAATTTAGGTTTTAGTGGAAGTCCCTGATCACCGCTGGGATCAAGCATCTTTTGAGTGATTATTGGCCCTTCAGGTTTCCTCTTCCCTGGATTGCTTTCATGTTGACCCTACATAATATTTAGCAAGAATATCTCCATTTGGGTATTTTTAGGGTCTCCTGTTTTTCAGCTATTTTTTTGTTTTTATTGATTGTTTAATTTTTGTTGTTGTTGTTGTTTAGCTCTCAATTCTGATATAGTAATTTAGGCTTAGGTGCAAATACCTCTTTACATCTTTTCATTCCTTATTAATTTTATCCTCTCCTACTTTCTGCCAGTTCAGTCTTTCTCCTGTGTCCTAGATGTTCTAGCTCAGATAACTTTTGAGAACTCTGATTTGAAAGCAAAGCAGGAGGTCACTTCACTTGTCAGTGTCCCTTGGGCGATGCCTAGTTTATCTCTTTGCTCAGCTAATCTGTTCATTCCTCATGGTTCACTGCTCTGGACATTCTGCGAGTCTGTTGCAACCGAGGACATTAAAAGACAGAGACAATTGTGCGTCACTGGGCAGAACTTGGGTAGCCTGGGGTTCTCACCTTTGAGGCAACAGGCACCTTGGCAGCTTGCTCAGCGACTCTGGGTGGTGATGATCGGAAGGCACAAGAGCCTCAGTCATTGTTCTGTGAACTTGCCTTTAGCAGTGGAAGGGATCTGCCCATACTAATTTGTTGATTGATTTTTTTAATTTATTTTTTAATTGAAGGATAATTGCTTTACAGAACTGTAAATTGCCAAACATTGATTGATTTTGATTTAAAAGTTTGGTTTCCGTAGGCTATAAAAGAGGCATTCTGTCATTTCTAAATCAGTGCTACCTGGATCTGGTGGTGTCTTACAGAATATTCTTTATATGAATTACAGCTTATAAATCGGTTAATTTTGCTTTTCAATACCTCAAACATTTGTTGAGCACTTACTGTGTGCCGAGCAGTGTGTCAGGGACCTGCATTATCAGGATGAAGATGGTCCTTCTAGCTAACAGATGCCAGAATGTAGGCAGAAATTAACTCCAGTGCTTTCTCAGAGAAAGAAATGGGAAGGTAAAGGCAGGAGTAGCGCCATTCTAAGACACAAAAAGTAAGCAGTTTTTACTTATAGAAACTTGGTCAGAAAGAATAGCTGTAGGGAATCAGATGAATACCTGCAACATGTGGTTTCTGGACAACTGGACTGTTAGACCAAAAAAGAGACATTGAAAGAAACTGGCAGTCAGATTTCTGTGCTCCCAGACACTTGCTCACACTCTTTTCTTTCTAGGTTTTCTAGGACCCTTTCCACTTGGCCAGGTCCCACTCCTCCGTAAGGATTCATCTTAGATTTTTATCTGCTTTGGGAAGGCTTTCCTGCTTGCTTCCCACCTCAGCTAGGGGACTCTCTTATGTGCTTTCATGCACCCTGCCGTATGCCCTCCCTGTTCCGTTTACCACGCTCCATCAGAGGTGCCTCTTACGTGTGTGTCTCCTCCCAGCAGACCACAGACACGTCTTGCTCACCGTCGTATTGTACCGTGTTGTGCCTAGCACTGCATAAGGCCTGTGGCAGGCGCTCATTAAATGTCTGATGGAGACATGAATAAACAGTGAACTATGTGATGAGTAATTGAATGATGATGAACAGATGAAGGGTGGTGAGGGGGAGTGTTTAGCCCAAAGAAAGAAAAAGCCTAAAGATAAGAATAAGGCTGAGGGGACTGAAACTGGAGGGACAAATACTATTAGGGAGCATCAGTACGTGGAGGAGGGTCTCGTTTTCTTTTTGCTTCTGATTGGTATTGGTCCCCATCTCCTCCACGGTCCAGGTTAAAGACTTGGCAAGAGTTATCAAAAATTGATTATGTGCACTGTTGCTGCTGCTGCTGCTGCTAAGTCGCTTCAGTCGTGTCCGACTCTGTGCGACCCCATAGATGGCAGCCCACCAGGCTCCCTTGTCCCTGGGATTCTCCAAGCAAGAACACTGGAGTGGGTTGCCATGTCTTTCTCCAATGCATGAAAGTGAAAAGTGAAAGTGAAGTCGCTCAGTCGTGTCCGACTCTTATCGACCCCATGGACTGCAGCCTACCAGGCTCCTCCGTCCATGGGATTTTCCAGGCAAGGGTACTGGAGTGGGTTGCCATTGCCTTCTCCAATATAAATCAAATATTCTTCAGTTAGGAAAAGACAAAGCCGATTATGTGCCTGGTTGTGTCCTACATGTCCTGGGAATTACGGTCTCTCCTGGAGAGTAGGCTGGTGCCTTCTGTCGTTACCTAAGTGAAGGGACTACTGGAAGAGATAGGATTAAAATATAGAGCTCCTCTCTAGATCTACTTGCTCTGTTAAGCAGCACCTTTTAGCAAATGGTTGTTCAAATGGCTATAAATCAAACTCACCCGAGAGATGACTGTCTATCTTGGTGACATGCTTTGTTCAAAGCCTGATTCACCATAGCTATGACCTTTCTCTGGCTGAGCTGTGGAGGGACTTCCAAAAAAAAGTTAATTTGATATGTTTCAACAGGATCCTGATATACTGAAACAGTAGGCTAACGTCCACGTAAAGAAGTGTACTAGGCATAATAAGCCCCATATTTAGTTCTAGCGATTAATTGCACAAATCGAAGATTGGGAATGTCTGGCTTAGTAAAGGAATGCTTGAAATGGGGTTCTAGATACCCACAAATTGAACAATGTGAGTTTCTCTAAAACCAAATACGAGTTTAGGGTGTTTTTAAGGGAACTATAGTGTTCAGATCAAGATTTGATAGCTTTACTGTATTAGAAAGCTGTTAATATTCTTGGAGTATCATGTTCAGTATGATCTTCTTAGTTAAAGAACATGAGCAAACTAGAAAATAACATGGGATATTTTCACCAAGACCTAGAAATAAGTCATGTGAAGATCCAGTTACAAGAATTAGGTATTCAGCCTGGGGAAGGGAAGACATGCTATAGTATAGTATCTGAAGGGTAATCTTAAGAAGCCTGAGTAGAGGATATTTCCATTCCTTTAGAAGCAGTACTAGAATCAGTGGACAGGACTTAAAAGAAGGCATTTCTTCTCATTGTCAAGAACTTGCCACAGTCAGCACTGTTCAGAGATGCAGGGGACTAGTGTGTGAGGTGATGATTTCTCTGTCTCCCAGGAGCGACTGGAAAGCACCCTGAGAGCCGAGCTGTGCAGTCGTGCAGGCTGGTTAGTGCACAGGGCAGCTGGGCAAGGGGCAACTAAGGCTGGCATCCAGCCAGTGTCGCAGTGGTTACATCATGTGTCCTGGCCTTGGTCCCCTAGAGGAAGAGGCACCTTTATTTAGTTCACCAAAAGGTGCTCCACATCTAGCAGATACAGAAAGATTTTCTCATCAGGTAAGAGAACATATAACTCCCTAATAACTTTTACCATTCAAGAAGAAAAAGTTAAAAAAAAAAAAAAGCAAATAGATTTCATTTAACCCCAAAGAGCATAATTTAATTATACTTTTCAAATGTTGATGCATTCGAAGGTCTCCTTGACTCTCTCCCCATGAGCATCTTTGCTGAGCTGTGCAGGAGGGGATTAGAAGGATGGAGCTGGATGGTTGGCCATGCTTAGTAAGTGCTCCCTATAACAAGGTGTGAGCTCTGCTATGTTTGAGGCATACCCAGTGCCAGGCCATATCTTTCTTTGGAGATGAAGCACCGTTCAAATGTTCCCTGCTAAAAATTCTTATATTTAAGTGTACACTTTTAAAAGCAGGATATAAAATTGTACATATAATATCACTTCAACTCTGTTGCATAGAAATTTTCTTGAACCAAAACAACAAAATAGAAACAGAGATCTGCTCTCTGCAGGATGGAATCATGGGTGAGATTTATGTATTTTGTAAATGGAAAACAAATACTTTAAAACAATCTTTCTTTCACTTTGAAAACTATACATTGAAACATTTCATTTCATCCTGTGTCTCCACATATGATATTAAAAAAAAAAAAAAAGTTCTTCTCTTTTTCAACTTCCCATGACCCAAACTTGTCTGTATACTGAGTTGGTGGACTGGGTTGGTTGGAATGTCTAGACTGATTGTTGAATTATAGTTAAATTACCTCACTAGCACATCAGAATTTGATTTTGGTTTCACCCGCCCACCCCATCAGAAGATTACTCACCAATGGGATTCACACCTTCTACATTCTCATTTCTTTTATTGCATTACTACTGCATACTACCAAAACAAAGTGCAATTAAAATCTTTGAGAGAAAATGACACCTCATTGGCTGAGGAAATGCTCCTGAAAATGAGCTTCAGAAACAGACGGGGTAAATGGTGCATCCAAGAAGAGTGAGTTCCCCTAGATACCATACATGTTGAAGCAGGAGAAGGCGTAAGCTGAAAACAAACATCCGCTGCAGTGCGTTTGACTCCTAAGCTGTGTTCCGTCTCCAGTCCAACGCTGGAAGAGGAGCATTTCAAAGACAAAGAAAAGAAGCATGAAGCAGTTTAGCGAGAGTGACTTGTCAGAAGTGCTGGCAGCAGGTAGGCCTTGAGCATCAGGCCAGCGACCCGGGTGTCTGTTATGTTTCTGGGAATAGAGGTTTATCTTAAATCTCCACCTAGTTCCCATTTGAATTTTAGAACTCTATCTAGTTCATCAATCAGGTTACAATGGAGTAATTGTAGAAAATTAAGCATAGAATCCGATTTCCCCCTTTTCTCTTACTCTCCCTTTTATGATTTGCATTTTGTCAAATGCAGTCTGCATCTCAGTCAGGACCCTCTTGTGACTGTGTGTGTGCAGCAGTCTGCTTTGACTTCATTCTTGTGTGTGATCCAGGGGCCTCGCCAGTGACAGGGCTTGTTCCAGTTGCTGACACACTGCCAGGACAGAGATTTGCCACAAGTTCCTACTGATTGGCACTGAAAAAGGACCCTCACTGTGGGGAAGGGACAGAAAAACTGGCAATAATTAAAGCCAGTTGGCAGGTTTCATGATGAAAGGCCCCATCTGAGAGAGGAGGTAGTCCTATTAGAAAGCAGAAGAAATGAAATTACATTGCTCCAAAAAAGCATATCTATAACGATTATAGCTCTTACCTCCAGAAAATCTTAGCGGAGAGTGTTAGTGTCATTCATCTTTTCGTAACCAGGAAAACATCCAGTTAACTAGTATAGACCCTTCCTATTCCCATAGTCACAGGCTTATCAGTGGCATATGTTCTATCTGGAAAGTCTTATGGATTTGGTTACAGGCCACATACAATCCTCTCAGTCCTAGTTACAGTTATTTATTGGCTAAGACATTTGAAATGAGCCCCTTTAAAGAAGACCTTTCAGTGTTTTTGAATATACGAGACAATTTGTATTTGTAGATTGCAATCAAAAGATTGCAGTATGTATTTGTAGAAATCCCACTACCGTCGCTGAGGGTCAGACACGACCGAGCGACTTCACTTTCACTTTTCCCTTTCATGCATTGGAGAAGGAAATGGCAACCCACTCCAGTGTTCTTGCCTGGAGAATCCCAGGGACGGGGGAGCCTGGTGGGCTGCCGTCTATGGGGTTGCACAGAGTCGGACACGACTGAAGCGACTTAACAGCAGCAGTACTTTATATGGAGAAATGCCGCCTAGGGGGAAGGACCATATCTGTCTTGTTCTTTATCTGCATCCTCAGAATCTCATACAGAACCTGGGCACAGTAGATGTGGATCAAATGAATGAATGAATCTGCAAGGCTATCAAATTCCAAATAAAGAATCAAAGCAATTTAAACCTCTTTTTTGGGGTGTCTTTAACAAAGTATATCCTTCCCTCTAAATTTGTATTAAGGCCTCTGGATAAAATTGATCAGTTCTTATTCACCCACAGTCCTGTCACACCCCCGGTAGCATAAAGTAATGTTACTTTAGGTACCAATTCAGAATAAAAAGACAACTAACAGGATTTGGGATGAAAGCAAAGATTTTTCAGTGTCGTTCAGTTATTAACTTTAAAATTCTAAATAGAATTTTTCCTGAGCAATGTAAGAATAAATGATTATGAAGTTATTATGCCTTTAGCAAAGGAAATCTTTTTGCAATTTTAGGAAAAACTTGTTAAACATAGAAATATATTTTTCCCTCAGAGTACAGAAAGAAAAACAGCTTCCTTTAGTCCCTAAAATTACCCTGCATCTTCCATATCCATTCACAGTAGAATAATGTGGATGGATCCAAGGCATTCTATTAAACCGCCTTTAGGAAAGCTGTAAGCACTTTATGTATAGTAAATGGATTGTCATCATTCCAGCTTGGAATGAGAAACATACAGAGTAGAATGGGAGTCAGGAGAACAAAAGAAATGTATTTCATGTACCAGAGGCTTGAAAAAAATGAAATTCCCAGGAAATTCTTCTGAGAAAGGGGTCAGTTGCTTTGCTCCTCACTTTCTCACATCTCGGTAAGAAAAGTGCTCTGCAAGACAGCATACATCCTCCTCAGTTTTTCAATTAAAGATAGAAAATATTCCATTGTAAGGAATACAACCAATTTTGAGTTCTTCCTTAAAACATCAGCTGGGCCTTAAACATAAAAGAATCACAATGTGATTTGAAGGATTTGCTGCAAATAATCCAGAATGGGAAACTGCAGATGAGACCAGAATGGTTGTGAGTTTATTATTGATGAAGCTGGGTGATATGCATATAGGAGTTCATTGTACTAGTCTCTCTACTTTTGTATATATTTGAAATTTTCCATTAAAAAACCTAAACATTAATCCTCCAAAATAAAAAAAAAATTGAGATTAGCATGGTAAATAGCAGATGGAACATGGAATCAGAAGCCCAATACTTCTTATGCAGGTGTCAGCCCCAAAGTGTATCAATACTAACAGTGTGACCTTGGGTTTGTTACTTCAGGTCTCCAAACCATGGTTTCAACATCTGAAAAACTTACCTAGCTCGTGGGGTGTCATAAGGATAAATTAATGAATATTTCTAAAAATACTATGTAACTTGCAAATTTATCCAAAACTGTAAAGTTAAATAATTCTTAATAGAACTATAAACCCATCCAAAGTTATTTGTGCATTACTTTCCCCAAATTTAGATTTAATTAAACCAGTTCCATCCAGAACCAAGCTCAAGTTTTTCTATATCTAGAGCAGCAGAACAAAACTGAAATCTCTTCTTCTTTCCCTCTGTTTCTGTCAGAGATCTGAACTGTTGTTCTGCACGCATTCCTGCTGTTGCTTCAGTCGTGTCTGACTCTTTGTGACGCTATGGACCATAGCCCACCAGGCTCCTCTGTCAGTGGGATTCTCCAGGCAAGAATAATGGAGTGGGGTGCCACGCCCTCCTTCAAGGGATCTTCCTGACCCAGGGATCCAACCTGCGTCTCTTAAATCACCTGCATTGGCAAGCAGGTTCTTTACCACTCCCACCCTCTGGGAAGCCCCTGAGTTGTTATTCTAGCCAACTCCTAACTGATCTTCCTGCTTTCCTTCTGCCCCTCTGCAGTCTTCCTGAGATCTACTGGCAGAGAGGTCCTCCTAGAACACCACTTAGATCGTGTGATTTCCTTGCTCAGAAACATTCCTGGATCCCCACGGCCCCTTAGGATTAAATCCAGTTTACCTAACAACCCTCTCAAAGTTTCCAACATTTGGACTCTAACTTCCCTTTCCAGTTGCCTCACATTGCTCATGTCCTCTTAACCTTCAGCTCCAAGCGACAGGCTTTCTCTGTGGTACTTCTGTTCCTCATTTCTCTTCTCGGAATGCAGTACCCTTTTCCTCACTGTTGGCCCAGATTTTTTTTTCCTTTGGATGCATTAATCTTCTCTTTATTTTCTTTATAATTAAATTTATTTATTTTTAATTGAAGGATAATTGCTTTACAGTATTGGGTTGGTTTCTGCCAAACATCAACATGAATCAGCCATAGGTTTACCTATGTCCCTTCCCTCTTAAACCTCCCTCCCACCTTCCTCCCCATCCCACCCCTGTAGATTGTTGCAGAGCCCTGGTTGAGTTACCTGAATCATACAGCAAACTCCCATTGGCTATCTGTTTTACAAATGGTAATGTATATGTTTCCATGTTACTCTGTCCATACATCCCACCCTCTCCTTCCTCCCCAGCCTACCGGGTCTGTAAGTCTGTTCTCTATGTCTGCATCTCCATTGCTGCCCTGCAAATAAGTTCATCAGAACCGTCTTTCTAGATTCCATATATATGCATTGCTGCTAAGTCACTTCAGTCGTGTCCAACTCTGTGTGACCCCATAGACGGCAGCCCACCAGGCTCCCCCATCCCTGGGATTCTCCAGGCAAGAACACTGGAGTGGGTTGCCATTTCCTTCTCCAGTATATGCATTAGTATATGATATTTGTTTTTCTTTTTCTGACTTATTTCACTCTGTATAACAGGCTTTAGGTTCAGCCACCTCATTAGAGCTGACTTAAATGCATTCCTTTTTATGGTTGAATAATATTCCATTGTATATGTGTACCACAGCTTCTTTATCCATTCATCTGTCAGTGGACACCTAGGTTGCTTCCATGTCCTAGCTGTTATAAATCGTGCTGCAATGAACATTGAGGTATATGTGTCTTTTATTTTGGTTTCCTCAAGGTATATGCCTAGTAGTGGAATTGCTGGGGTTACATGGTGGTTTTATTCCTAGTTTTTTAAGAAATCTCCATACTGTCTTCCAGATTGGTATATCAATTTAAATTCCCACCAACAGTGCAAGGGAGTTCCCTTTTCTCCACACCCTCTCCAGAATTTATTGTTTGTAGATTTTTTGATGATGGCCATTCTGACTGGTGATATTTCATTGTAGTTTTGATTTGCATTTCTCTAATAATGAGCTATGTTGAGCATCTTTTCATGTGTTTATTAGCCATCTATATGTCTTCTTTGGAGAAATGTCTGTTCAGGTCTTTTGTCCATTTTTTTATTAGGTTGTTTGTTTTTCTGGTATTGAGTTGTATGAGCTGCTTGTATATTTTTGAAATTATTCCTTTGTCAGTTTCATTTGCTATTATTTTCTCCCATCTTTTCATCTTGTTTATAGTTTCCTTTGCTGTGCAGAAGCTTTTAAGTTTAATTAGGTCCCTCTTGCTTTTGTTTTTATTTCCATTACTCTAGGAGGTGGGTCATAGGAGATCTTGCTGTGATTTATGTTGTAGACTGTTTTGCCTATGTTTTCCTCCAAGAGTTTTATAGTTTCTGGTCTTACATTTAGGTCTTTAATCCATTTTGAGTTTATGTTTGTATATTCTGCCCAGATTTTATCAATCCCTAAAAGTCAGCCTAAATCCTTCCTCCTCCAGGAAGTCTTCCTAAACCTTTTGAGACCATATGATGTCTCCTTTTTCACAGTCTTAAATATGTTTGCTTTGGCAATTAATTGTGTATTGTTTCATGATATCACTTTCATTGTTATATTAAATTGTTATACCTGCTGTTTAATAACTTTCTTCCTAGCCTGTTGAGTTAGATTACAAACTCGTAGAAGGCAAGAATTAAGACTTTTGTGTCTGTGTCAAGACCCTGTGCTTTGCATATAGCAGGTACTTTAACAGTTTTAAATATCACTTGAACTAAAGTAGAATTGTATAGTCCCTGGTGTGGCCAGTAGTTAGTGTATTAATACTGCCCTCATTTGTATTTTTTTTTGGATCTTAAAAATGACCTCAATTTTAAAAAAATTTTGTGTGCTACCTTATAGAGTAGAGTTGTAGGGGAAAGTTCAGTCTTACGTATTCCACAGATCTAAATTCAAATCCCAACCTAGACACATTAGCTATGTGAAATCCTGGCAACTTACAAGGCCTTTTTATTGCTTATCTTCCTCAGTCATAAAGTGGAAACAGTAGCAATACTTGCTTTGCACAGTTGAGCACAGTAAGTGTACAGTGCCTGGCCAATAAGAGACAGATAATCTTAGTGCACATCATATGGTTTTGATAGATTGTCAAAGTGAAAGATCATGGTTGTATCTAACTCTTGTGGGTTAGGATGCAGCAAATATAGAACAGAGTCAGAAAAAGCCTCCACCCACTTCTCCAAGCCTTGCCTCCATGCTCTCTGTTTGTACTTGCGCATCCTCAGCCCTAAGGATTATGGGCTGAATATAGCTGGAATCTCTAATTGTCAATTTAAAAAGTCCTAGGTCCCCAGACCATTTTTCATCCTATTCTGTAGCAGGTGAGTTCCCTTAGTGCTTATTTGGAAGCACCCCCTCAACCCAAACCATAGCTCAGTTATACCCTCTTTTTTTGCTTGCTCTTTTATTTCATAGCAACCATAATCGTACTTAGTTTTCATGCATTCTTCTACCTGCAGTTATATTAGGTTTGCCAGCTCTCAGTCTGAACCATGGGCTGTAAATCATCATGTTTTCATTTATTTAGTGATCCAGGGTTGCCTCTTCTAGACAAGACCCACAACGATGATATAGACAGTCTTCAGCCATAAAACACAATATTGTCTATACTTGTGGATATAAAACTAGCAGAATACAAGGTCAAAAGAGAATTATCATAATCTGAAATTGGCCACGCTCTCTCCTTTGAGAGCATGCTTCTGGATACGTGCTTGCTTACACATATGAAAAAGCATCAGTTCGTGGAAAAGGCCAAAATCGAATATGCCATAATTGAAAAACCTTGTTAATATCAGGATTCTGTTATGGGAATTTTTAAAAACATTTAATACTATATTATTTTCATGCTTTAAAACAAACAAACCAAAAAAAAAAAAGTTCAGGAAAAATGGCCATAGACACATTAGTTAATCAAAGAAATGAACAGGGAAAATCGAATCATAAGAGGATCATATTATGATATATAAGGACTTTTGATTGTTGAGTCCTACCCATTATGTGGAGTGCATTTCTGAGATGGATCCCTTGTGGCTAATCTATTTAAAATTGATCTATAACCAGCAAGTGGTCATCTTATTTAATCTGTGGTTATAACAGAAGTTGCATTCACAAATGCTTTTAAAAGGGCAATTTTAAAAATAGGTTATATTTTTGTCAGATACAAGATTAGTCTTCAATTTGTCCACTTTGGCTACTCAGTCTTGAGTCATAAAAAGGGACTCAAATTCTAAGTTATATTTGTTTTTCTACTGCTCATTATCACTGATCATTTTTTACTCATCTTTTATTGATTGTAAAACAGACCAAAGGAAAACTGTTGGTTTCCATTATATGGACCTCATTTTTTAAAATAATAATCTTATTGGAGAATTTTAGTGAGTGTGGATACAAATAACTTGCTCTTTCATTAGTACCAAGCAGTGGGTCTTACCAACTAGAACCCATTAAAAGAGAAGAGAAATATTGAACCTAAGTCCATTCACTGTATTTTGCTGGTCTTTTAACAAGTAAAAAGGTCCAGAAAAAAATTTTAGAGGATTACCAGGAATCTCAGCACACAATATTACTATCAGTGAGGTCCCCTTGGAACCCAAAAGGCAGCCATATGTCTTATGGATCTAAACACACCCCCAGAATGATGGAGCATTAGTCCTGGTAGGGACTTTGGTCATCGTCTGGTTTAGAGACATAAACTAGTTGGTGTCCTAACCAGAGTTAAGAACCCTTGGGTCTCCTATCCCAGTTCACCCTGCATTCATCCCACTGCTCTATTTGCAAAGCTTTCCGTATCAACAATTAAATAAGTCCATTGCAATTATTTTCAGGCACATATGGCAGTTTTGCTAACACTACCTCAGTATCAATCGATTTCTTTGGAACTGCCAGGACTGTATTTGGTTTATTTTTAAAGCCAAGCAGTTTTTTAAACCTTAAAATACTTCGTTTTCAAAACCTAAAATGCTCTTTATTTAGTCCGTGATGAATATTTGAATAGTGTTAAATTTATCATCCTGGCAGTACTCACATTGTACTTGTCATCAATTGTGACTCATCAAAGAATGTTTTGATGTTGAGTCCTTGGCTAACAGATGGCTCTGTTGAGAGGAACTGAGGTAGTGAGCTACAAGGTCCAAGGAGAGAGACTTCTTACATAATTAGTCACTAGAAGGTGTTTGAATTTGTAAGAAAGCAGTCTTCTGTGATGGTGGGGAGTGGGCTTTGTACTAGGATAAAGGCCTTGTCATTTCCACTCTGTTCAGAGAATGGATGGAAGGCTCGACAGCAGTGTTGCCGGTATGCCCCGTGTGACTTGGGTTAACATGAGTGGCCAGCAGAGAGACGCAAAGTCCAGCCCTGGGATGTTCTGTGTCTACTGAGCCTGTCATCCTGCAAATCCTTGGTCACAGAGACCACCACGCAGGAAAGAACAGGCCCTCGAGCAACAGTGGTGTCAATAAGAACTCGGTAACAGAGTGTGAACCGACAAAACCTGCTTTTAAAAAGCGTCACATCAGAGGCAACAGAAACATGCAAAACCTATGCCCTTCTTCCTCTTTCTTTCACCTTTTCCTTTTTCTTTTCCTTCCAAGATTACTTTTCCTTACCTTTTTACTTTGGTACATCAATGGTACTCAAGCATGAGCAGCATTCAGCACATTATTCAGCATCTGTGTGCCAGCCTGTATTAACATGAGTCTGGCTAATTGAATATCCCTCTAATAGTCTGAATCTAGTGTCTGCACAAGTGAGTCATTCTTTGGAGTGCAGTGGCTTCTTTAATTTATGTAGAAAAAAAGGAACATACATTGTATCATAAATGGAATGACGAAAAATCTGATAAAAATTTCAAATCCTCTTAGACATATTCTAGAAATGATCATATCTATTCTAGAATATTCTAGACTCATCATATTCTAGAATATTTTCTATTCTAGACATAGCCTTAGTTTCTTCATCTATAAAATAGGACAATATATACCCCGTGGAGTTACACAAGAATTAAGCACAGTGTCTCGCTCACAGTAAGGATTCAGTAAATCTTTCCTGTGTTTAGAAAGAAAAGTAAACTAAGTAAGTAGGTGGTGATGTCTACTTGCTTGCTAGCACAGGAAACACTGGGAAAATGATAAGGAATCAAGGCAGACTGGTAGTGGTATTAATAATCAGTGCGAAGAGGCTATTTTAAAAGGATGTTTGGCAAGAACGTGGCATTCAGCATCAGGTGGTCATGCTGTGACTGTACATCACTGGAGTGTTAGTTCGGTTTGGAGCTACAAGCCTTTAAAGCCCTGAGAGAACTAAATCGAGTTATACAAATGCCTGCGTGGCTTCTGGAAGGTCCATAAGGAACAGTGGAGAGAATCAAAGATTTGACATAGAAATCCTGGATGTGAACCTCTGCTCGGCACTTAAGGTGGCCCAGGGGTAATTTGGATTCCTACAATGCAGGAAATGTGGGTTCAGTCCCTAAGTTGGGAAGCTCCTCTGGAGAAGGAAATGGCAACCCACTCCAGTATTCTTGCCTAGGAAATCCCACGGACAGAGGAGCCTGGTGGGCTGTAGTCCATGGGGTCACAAAAGAATCAGACATGACTCACCAGCTAAACAACAACAGCAAACTAGAAATTATCACAAATGCTTTAATAGGCAACACACAATCTCACTTAATTTTCATATCTATAAAGATTAAGGATAATTTAAAAATCTCTGATAATTTCTATAAATATGCACTTTGTAAATTGCAAAGCACTATATGAATCACTTTTTAAGGAGGTAATAGGGGAAGATATTTACTCCCCCCCAAAAAGGCTGACTAAACTCCTTCCTGATATTACAAGTAAAATAACAGATAAGGAGTAGATGATGGTAATTCTTGTTTTCATAGAGGGGAGAGTTGAAAGAAATGAATTGATAATAGTATAGTCCTAAAATTTATAGATTCATAATTTCCAGCCTTTGGGGAAGGAGACAAACACACACAAGTAAAGTGCTATGTAGCATCTTTAACAAATGAAAATGACTTCAAATTCATTTTATTTGATGCTTTGGAAAGTTGCCAAGTTCAGGTTCAGAGACCATAAGATAGGCAATTACATTTGGGAATGTTTTAGTTGACATGGGACCCAGGAATGGTATCATAGATTGAATGGCTTCTTGAGATTCCTTCGTTCAATCTATTTTTCTTAATTGAGCAGATGTTTCTAAGTAACTGAGATGCTGAAAACTTTGGAGCAGAAAATGTCATCTCATATCATGTGTATTTTAATTGGTTTGATTTCATTTAATTTTTTTTTTACACAAAACAGCTGAATTTAAAAGAACTAAAAATGAGGAGGAAAATTCTGATTTCCCTTCTGATGAGCTCTTTGTACAAGAGCTGATTCAGTCCCTTCAAGTATTAAGGGGGAAATAATGTGTCTGGATTAAAACATTAAAAATAGAAACATAAATTCCAAAACTTAAGTCTCTTGAGTTATTTGACATTTGAAGTAATTTCCCCAAAGTAATTTCCTTTGTAAAGGTTTATAAATTTATGAGAGAAAATACCTTACCCTAGCTAGAGATTATTGTGTCAAATAAGAATAAACAGGGATTAGAGAAAACCAAGTATTAGTTTGGAAATAGATCTGCCCTGAGTGTGATGGGATCATATTCAGATTATTAAGTGAAATAGTGTGTGCTCTCCTTTCTTATCTAAAACTTGAATGAGTGTAGCTGCGAGTGACTTTCTGAAGACTCGTTGTTTGCATGTCCCAGTTACTTTTCCTTATATCTTTGGTTTCTTTGTCGAGAACTTCCCCCCAAAATACACGAACTCCAAATGAACCCCAAGTTATCCATCTAAAATTCTGAAAACATTTGGATTCTCTTATATATCCAAGACCTCAGGAAAACACTCTTTGAAGCTGCCACCTTATTCTTGGTTATAACCAGAGTAGATACAGCCCATTGGAAAACAAGCAACATATAGAACAGAAAAATAATGTGTTCCTTTACCAAGAGATTGATTGCTTGCAAAATGTATTAAGAAGTTGTATGCTGAGCAAGACAAACCTCACTTAAGTTTCATGGTTTGCTGATCTACACACAAAAACAGCCCCTTTTGCAAAGCAGGTTCCTTCAGCAATTTTTCTATATCACTCTATGTACATACATATATATGTACATACGTACAAAAATAGAAATCAGACTTTCAGCCATTCACTGTAGAAAGCTCATAAGATCAACAGAAAATCCCTCATGATAACTGAATCTCCACTGGCTTTCTCTGCTTGGTCAAATGCTTAGCATTTTTGGTTTGAGATGATAACTTTATTTTAAGCCTGAGAGAGCAGTTGACTTGCCCTTGATCTAATGATACTGAGCAGCTGCCAAAGCCTGTTTTATATCCACGGGAGAAGACTGTCCCCTGAGAGGGGACACATAACCATGCATGTCTCTTTCAAGATGTCTCTTTGGGTACCATGTCAGGAAGTGACTTTCCAAGAGGAGGGAAGGATCTGTGTTTGGCTTTTTTTTTATTATGCCTCTGTGCACAAAGGAGAGACCGTGTTAAAAATCTGAGATTTTAAGAAAATTCTTATTACTTAATTTGCGTTTACAGTGCACCTAAAGCTTGGGATAAAATTTTGGATTTTTTTTATTTTTAAGTAAAATATACCAAAGACAAATAAGTGGATTCTCATATACAATAAAATGACATTTTTTCCCTTCTAAGTTCCAGAATCAACAGGGACATGATTTGCAGCAGGAGATGCAGGAGGAGGAGGCATAGTCTCCTTGCTGCTGCTGCTGCTGCTGCTGCTGAGTCGCTTCAGTCACGTCCAGCTCTGTGCGACCCCATAGATGGCAGCCCACCAGACTCCCCCGTCCCTGGGATTCTCCAGGCAAGAACACTGGAGTTGGTTGCCATTTCCTTCTCCAATACATGAAACTGAAAAGGGAAAGTAAAGCCGCTCAGTTGTGTCCGACTCGCAGCGACCCGATGGACTGCAGCCCACCAGGCTCCTCCGTCGATGGGATTTGCCAGGCAAGAGTACTGGAGTGCGTTGCAATTGTCCCCTTAGCTGATAACAATTATAGCTTCAATTTTCTGGTGATTTCTCATGTAAAATGCTTAGCAAGCTACCTAACACATTTAAGATTCTCAATAAATATCTGTTAAATGAATGAGTGCTAGGTGCTATGCTAAGTATTTTATATCATTTGTCACATTTAATTTCACATGAAGATGCATATATATCTTCATGATAAACATAAAAGACACTGAAACTTCATTTAAACAATTTACCCACTGTCACACAGCGACTGAGCATGGCAGCCAGGATTCCACACTAATCTGACTCCAAAACCTATACTTAATCACATCTACCTACCTACCTACACGCATGCATACACACACAGACACAGACACACAGACACACACACACACACACACACACACACACACACAGTGTCTGAGTTCACTATCTTTTCAGATTGTCATGTTTCAGACTGTTTTATTGCCTTTCCTGTACTCTCCTTGTCAGATTTACTCAACACTATTTTATATGCATTTAATCTCATTTCAAGACATTCCCTAAACCAGACCCTGTTTTACAAGAAACTCCTCCCTTATTCTGGGAATTGTTCTTCCCGTTATTTGTGGAACATCTTAAATTATATTATCCCAGAAAGTCTTTCCTGAGTATTTTGTATTTTCCCTGAGCCTACAACATACTGAACTGTTACTATTAGTCGCTCAGTCGTGTCCGACTCTCTGCGACCCCATGATCTGTAGCCTGCCAGGCTCCTCTGACAATGGGATTTCCCAGGCAAGAACACTGGAGCAGGTTGCCCTTCCCTTCTCCAAGGGATCTTCCAGACCCAGGGACTGAACCTGGGTCTCCTGCATTGCACGCAGATTCTTTACTGTCTGAGCCACCAGGGAAGCCCTACAACATACACAACTCCTTTTTCATTTATCCAACATATTAAATTCATTTTTTCATAACTAGAAGGAACTTCAGCAATCATCTAATCCTGATTCCTGATCAGTTTGTCCAGCTTTGCTTACACCATGCCTCTGAGACAGGAGGACTCTACATCTGCTTAGTTACTGCCATAGAGGTGAGCTCGGTGTGGTCGAGACTACCTGGGAGAATAGCAGGGGAATACTGAGAGAGGTTCCAGTGTAGATGAGATAAAATTAACCCATGTCTCTTGCACAGCATTCACGGAGTACCCACCACGGTCAGGGCTTTAGGGCTTCCAGGCTTTAGGGTGGGCAAACAGTGAGTGGGACACAGTCCCCACCCCCAAGAAACATAATTTAATGATTATTCCTTGTGGGGTAATGAGCCTACTGCATGAATGTCTGTCCAAAAAAAAAAAAAATACATGAGTTTAGAGACAAATGTTTTGAGCCTTTAAAGGAAGGAAATATGATTGACATTCGGAAGGAATTTGAAAAGACTTCATGAAGAAAGGTAAATTCATGTTAGGCCTAGCAGGATGGTAGGAACAGTCTTGTTAACGGGACCCTGCCAGACAAGCCTATTTCATCTAGCCAAGGGAAGGCGGATGTGGCCGGTGCCAAGCTCAATAGAAAAGAGGTGCTACAGGAATGCAAGGAAAATGTCATAGTTGTTGTTCAGATATGGCAAGCCAGGATGAGTCACCTCCCCTTCCCCACACACATTGTCACCCAACACATATTTTGGGATGGCGTCGGGGTGAGTAAAAAGCAGCACTGTGCACCTTTTGGAATCATTCTTTGGCCTACCCTTTAATATTACTCATCTTACTTTGGCCCCCAGATTCTCACTTCGTCCTCTCACTCAGCCCCTGTGTTTGGGATAAGGAATCACATGGGGCAGCTGAATAATTTGGGGTCTGTAAGGCAACCATTGAGTCACTGTCTCCCACAGTGCTTGGGTAAGCCAGGGGCCATGCCGTTCGCATTGATGATCTTGCTCATCTGCCTTGGGCTTTAGCCTCCAGCAGACCTCCGTCTCATCAGTGGACAGACAGAGGTGTCTCTGGCCCAGAAGAAGGTCCTGGATCACCGTCCGTGTGGTTCTGTGCCTGTCCCCATGACAGCACGGGAGCAGGAAGGGATAAGAAGTGCACAAGCTGAATAGCCCTCTTCCTGGTGATATTTAATTGAATCTGGGCACTAACCAGGCTTGGCTGAGGAGCTTGCTTCCCATCACAAGCCGCTCAGCTCTGCCAGATTGCTTCTGTAATGATCATTCCACTGAGGTAGCCCAGAACTTTTCCAGAGAACGAGTCCTTGGGTGAGGATCAAGAAACCTGGGAACTGATTTCAATCATGTCACAAAGTTTAGAAAGTATTAGTTGCTCAGTTGTGTCTGACGGTTTGTGATCCCATGGACTGTAGCCTGCCAGGTTCCTCTGTCCATGGAATTCTCCAGACAAGAATACTAGAGTGGGTAGCCATTCCCTTCTCCATGGGATCTTCCTGGCCCAGGGATCAAACCCAGGTCTCCTGCATTGCAGGCGGATCCTTTACCACCGGAGCCCAAGTCACTTCATTTCTGTCAGTTACATTTTCTTCATTTATAAATTAGGAAGAATGCCTACCTTGCCAGTCGCCATGAATTTTTTCATGAGACTGTAAAACCACATAATAGCTGAGAATGCCCTTTGAAAGGTTAAATATGTGCTGAATATTGCTATTACTGGAGTCTTACTGTTAACACACCTAAGTGCAAATAACACACCCTTGCAGGTAACAAATGAAAGGCACAATGTGGAAACTTGCTAAGCTGTCTTTCTGTTTACACAGGAGTGTAAATTGTAACTAAGGTGTGAGGTTCTTGTTGTTGTTGTTATTGGCAGGGAAAGTTGAAGATGAAATGGGAGGGAAATGGGTGTGAAGAGCAGGTACGTAGGAAGCAAAGAAGAATCTACAAGGCTTGGTGAGCAGCGTGGTCTGTGGTGTTAATGAGGGATGTCAGTCGCGTAGAACAAAGTGTCTGCAGTGTAGACCAAAGGAGTAGAGGTTCTCCATTTGTGTTTCCCTGTTGCTCTCTGACCAAGCCTTCTCACTGCTGATCTTTAGGTTGTGGCATAGAAGTGGCACTTACTTCCTAGGTGTGCTTGCCTCTGCCACCAAGGACTGGGTGTTACTTGGATGGGGGGCAGGGGCGATGCTACCAGAGAGAAGCCCAGAAAGCAGGAGCAAGGACTTATGTAGGGAGTTGGGGTGCTTTGCTGGGTCTTTGTTTTGGCATGAGGGCTCTCTGTTGTGGTACACGGGTTCTCTAGTTGCACCACAGCACATGGGATCTTAGTCCCCAGGCCAAGGATCGAACCTGTGTCCCCTGCATTGGAAGGTGGATTCTTAACTACTGGTCCACCAGGGAAGGCCCGGAGCGAGGCTTTTAATGCAGCCGTCCCATCCCTTCTCCATTACTCTACCTCGGCAGGGTCCGGAGTTGTGCTTCCCTGGGAATGCTCTGAGAATGCTTTAGCAGAAACCGAGACTGGGCTCTGCCTCATGGCCCAAAGCAGGACAGCAGTAGAGAAGAAAGTCATTCCTGAGACCACAGGACAGAGGCTCCATGGAACTTCTCAGGGTCTAGCCCCTGGCTTCCGGGGTTCCTCAGCAGCAGCAGGCAGAGACCCATCTTCCTGATCTAGGTGACTTCCCAAGACCAGATTTAACGTGCTTCTCAGCGGCCCTTTCTTTCTTCATTCTGCTTTCTGCTGACCTCCAGTTTTCCTCAAGGAGGCAAGTAAACTATTTTTCAACTCCATCCACTTCTCCCGCTCACCCCCCTTCCCTGATGGATTGTCCAGGTTCCAGCTGCCTCCAGCAGCCTCCGACTGAGGTGCACCCTGCCACATGTGTCCCTTTGACCATCCTGATGAAAGAGGACCCAGCTCAGAGGTTGCAGGCTCCCTTTATTTGCATAGAACATTTTCCTGAGGCATTTCAGGAAAGTGCAGTCCTCATTCCTGAAAGCTTTTCTGCAATGCCGAAGCCTGGGTCACCAGGCGTTCCCTCTGCATGATGGCTGCACTCCCAGACCATCCAAAATGCAGCAGTGCACTGAGAGAGACAGACTGCTGAGGTGGTTTTGGTTTGCCATACCCTGATAAGGAGATTTCATTCCCTCCTTGCTGGCCGAGTTATAGAGTCATTACATAAGTACTGCTGTGACGCTGGGTGCAATCTCATTTAAAAAAAAAAAAGAAAAACTGTATAAAGAACAATTGAGTTGTGGTGGAGAATATTCGTTTTATTCCAGTTGACTCTGATCCATGTAATAGAGCATTAGCCTGAGCACGAATGCCGATGATTCTCTGGCTTCCTGATGAAATGTCTTTGAAATATATATTTAGTGCAGCTCACGCTTATGTGGGGCATGAGAGAGAGTCAGATTTTCCCACCTGGGGAGGAAGTTGCTCGCTGTGCTGAGCAGATTGTTGCTTGATCCTCCTCCTCCCCGCAGAGCCGCTCGGCCAGCTGGGACAGGACGACCACGCAGCGGCTCTGAACCACTCACACGCATAGATGGATGCCCTGGTGGACTTGGGCCTGGACAAGTGTGCCGCCATCACAGTTCAGCCTTCCCTCTAGGATGGGAGAGAGGCCTGGCCGGGAGAGAATCCATCACGGGTTAGTGTTGATTTTCAAAGAGGTATAGTGGGCAGGCTCTTTTTTAGTACAAGAATGTTCTTGGTTGATGGCCTGTGAATTATCCCTACTGCATACCACTCACCATAACTAACAAGAGCCATTCTAGGACCTCCCTGGTGATCCAGTGGTTAGGAATCCACCTGCTGATGCAGGGGACATGGGTTCCATCCGCAGTCCTGGAAAATCCCACATGCCTCGGGGCAACTAAGCCACAGCAGTGAGAAGCCCAAACACCGAAACTGGACAGCAGCCCCCACTTGCCACAACTAGAGAAAGCCGGTGTGCAGCAACAAAGACCCAACACAGCCCAAAATAATTAAAAAAAAAAAAAAAGAGCTATTCTACATAGTTTTCTGATATGGCAGCCTAGTACTCAAAAGCACTGAGGAGCAACAATATCCAATATATTTGTACCCTCTCCTGTGTGTGACATGCTCTAAGAACTGAGTTGCGTGTGTTTAATTATCTAGGGCCCCAACCATCTAATACCTGAAGTCTGAGAGCACTATGAATTCTTTTACTTTAAATATTTTTCATCACACAAAAAGTCAACCTCATGGAACATTTAGAAATTATGAGAAAAGTTCTCAACTTCAGCATTTTAAAACACTGATATAATTTGCTCTTACTTCCTTCTAGTCTGCTTTCATCTTCGTTCTTGTACATGTAATCAGAATGCTCTATATTGTTAACCTTTTCCCCTGCACAGGTCGCCAGATGGCCCCACTTGAATTTTATCTGGTCACATGCCATGTTTAAAGGAAAGAAACTAAGGTTACTCAGTCTCTGTTTATATGAAGAGCATTATATCGTAGCATGTATATCCCTCTTGTTCAAAATCAGTGTCACTTGGTCCATAATCAAAGTACCAAAAAGGCAGTTAGGGGAGCATTCTGCTAAGCACCCAGCTCCCCTCTGGTTATGAAAATAGCTGAGCAAGGCAGCTGGAGAGAACCATCAAGAATCTGGAGTTTGCTGTCGCTGGCACAGATGCCCCAGCTGTGCCTGTTGGTCAAGATCTCTTCATCATCTCAGGATGCCAGGTTCCAAGCTGAGCTTGCTCTGGGGAGGGTGGGGGTGGGGGGGACAACTCAGCTCCATCAGATGAAAATGCTTGGCCTCTGCCTCTGTCATTTAGGAGCTGCAGGTGACTGAGGCTAAGAAGCACAGTTGATGCCTCTCTTACTGTGACCCTGCCAAGAGGGTTGTGTGTGTGTGTGTGTGTGCATGTGCCCGCACACTTCTGTCCCCAGGCATGCCTGAGACAGCTGAGAGAGAGGGCACAGATCCATCACCAGGGACCTGTTGTCAGCATCTGTCCTGGTGTAGTTCAGGCATAGGTGTTCATCTGCACGGATGCATCTTTTAAAGGGTGAAGCCAGTGTCTGTCCCCAGACTAAGAAGACTTGCTGTCCTTTTTCTTGAGAATGGGAGTGGGTGTAGGATCTCATTCAAGGAGGACGTGCCCCTCCCTGGTCACATGCTCCTCTTGCCCTCACCCCTCCAGCCTCCCTATCCTGCAGAAGGTTCTGGACCCTGTGTGCTCAAGGAGATCTGAGGGGCTTTCTGCAGGGGCTGCATCAGCTGCTGCTACCTCTGCAGGAAGGGTTGAGACCCCTGAGCAGTGTAGGGATGTTGGTCATCAGAACCTGCAGTATGGCCTCCTAGCCCTCTGTACACCAGAGGGGAAGAAGGAAGCAGTTAAAGACACTGAGGCATCCTCGCGTGGAGCAGCTCATCGTCACAACGGCCAATACAGGTTCCAAAGCGCCTGGGCCTCCCTGCCAAGCTGTGGTCTCCACGTAGCATGCAGCTGTATTCTTTCTTTCCTCATCTTTGTTTTTCTTACAAGTAAGCAGAGCTCCCTGAAGTGCACTCACTTTCCAAACATGTACATGTCAGGATGTGAGCGATCACTTGTCTGTAATGGATCCGTATGTCCAAGCTATTTTCCTTGTATATCACGCTATTCAATTTAGGACTCCTAGTGCATGATTCATGTGTGCTTAAACAGTCATTGTCTAATCAGACTGTTTCACCTTTGGGACGTGAGTGAGTATTCAAAACAGATGTACAGAAGACACCATCAGCATGTGCAGAGTAATCCCACAACTCCAGCGTTGTACAAGGATTGAACATCCTGAAACTCAAATGATGCCCATCCAGAGCTATGATTTCCACTGAGCTGCAGTGTCTTCTCAGTTTGCAGAACCATTTGTTTAATTCAGTATTTCCTGAACATCTACTGGACAAGGCCCCACGAGTTGGAGAAAGGGGACTGGATGTGGGCCCTACTACAGGGAGCTTATAGTCTAGTGGGACATGGAATATGTTTATGAATAGTTACAGCACTGGGTGGAAGGTTAGAAGGAGGACCTTAAGACCGATTTAAAGAAGGAAAGGCCATTGTGAAGGGGCCTCGCGTGGACCATGAGTGTGTGGATGGGCCTGAGGGGAAGAAGGCAGGGAGTAAGGAGCTTGCAGTTACCGGGAGCAAGCAAGTTACACAGAGCTTGTCAGGAGCCCTGTGGGGGCTGTGCGAGGCCCGAGTCGCCCACAGAAGCATGAGGAGGTGAGCTCACTCTGGGGCCAGCGGCACCCCCACCTGTGAGCCTCCTGGAGTCCTTGCCCTGCAGGCTTTGCTCCCAGCGCTGCAGCCCTGCGCAGCTTGCTGCTGCTCTGGGCCTGTAAGACTGTGAAGCCAGAGGAGTGTCCCCGAATTCTAGATATTTATTTACAAAAATGTGATTTGAACCTAATGATCTGTGGGCAGATGGCAAATAGGGAGGAAACTAAGGTGGCTGACTCTGAACATTTCAGTCATTTTCATTTCATCTCATTTGCAGCCCATCCAGGGCCTTGGAGGATGTGCATGTGACCCATCACAGAGTCCGAACCCTTCACACGGGTCAATGCCTGAAAAATGGATGAGGACTCTCACTCTAAGGGATGTTAGTGAAGGGACAGTATCGGGCCTGTCCTTTGCTGAGAATTCTTAGAACCGCTTGCACATAAATAGAACCTGAAGAAACGGAAACTTGGCTTGAAGATGTCTTATAGGGAGAGAGTATTGGTATGTGTGTGTATTTATGCATACTTCAAAAAAAAATGACACCCTCTTTCTGGAAACTGCTTTAGAAGTTAGGCTCATAATTGCTACATGATTCAACCACCAAATTACTGAAACGTTCCCCTCAAGGAGTATTTGACATTTTGTAGAAATTTTAATAGACTGAAGTGAATATGTCAAAAATTCAAACATTTTAAATTCTTTCACTTATTCATACTTGACTTTAGAAGGAAGAAGAGCTTCCAGTAGATTTCTTTTTTTTTTTTTTCCCCTGACTTAAAAATAATGGTGGGGGTCAGAGACTCACCTCCAGGAGGACTCAGGACTTCTGCCATGATGTCCTAACAGATTTCCCAGGTGGCAGCCAGGTGTTAAAGTACCACACATTCTCAGTCCCTTTTTAGCCTGTCAACCAATTTTTGGTTATTTTAGAAAATGCCATATGGCACGGTGATTATGTATTTGGGTTCTATAGTTAAACTGCCTGATTGCAGCTACCAGCTCAGTCACTGACTGTGTACTAATCATCACGTCACCAACCTTCCCTGTGCCTTAGCTTTTCCGTCTGTTTAATGGGCTTGATAATAATGCCTCTCTTACGGTTGCCATGACGATGAAGCAGTACTTGTGAAATGCCTAATGCGGGGCCTGACACATAACACTCGGTCAGAGCTGGCTTTCTTTGTGCTTCCCTCCCCGCCTCTCTTACTTATCCACCTGCAGGAGGATAAAAATGAGATGGCGGCTATTTGAAGAGCATCAGCCTGGCCGCTTTTTCGCTTTTGCTAACAGCTGGGGTCGAGGGCTTTGACATGTGGTTCGGGTTTGAGTTGTCTCCTAATTTTCAACTATCCCAGCTGCCTCTGTCTCATCAACAAGAAAATTTAATTTATCAAAAACTTTAACTCCCCCAGGACAACTCTCTCTCTCTCTGGCATAACGTGCCGCTGAGCTTTCTCCCTGGATCTGAGGTCTGTGCTGCCCCTGCCTTTCTGAATCGCTCTGTAAGTGATTCAGCTCACCAGTTCCCTTGACTCCGTCTCCATCATCCTTCATCATTTGTTTATTCTTCTTCCTCTTTTTCATGCCTTCTTCATTCCTGGAAACCTCCTTAAAACCAGAGATCATAAAAACCATCGTTTTAAAATCGGAATTTTAAATTTCGAATGGATTTTCTTTTGTAAATTGCTTCTTAGCACCCAACACCTAAACTCCATGGGAAAGCAGTTCTAACTGTCATATTTTGCCCAACTTGAAGTTGTCAGCATGAAATCGAGATGACAGCTTTTAAATATGTGGAGTTTGGAACACAGTATAAATGGAAATTTTTGTAGCCATGCGTGGCTTTTTGTAATCTACCAGTAGTATATTTCCAAGCTAATATTCTTCACACATATGCTCAGATCCAAGATAAATATCCAGCAGCCATCCCTGTGGAAGGCTTGCTAAAAATGAATCATTCAAGACATTTATGCCAGGAAATTTAGATTTTAAAGCGTATCATACAATAAAACAAAAGTCACTTAAGTACCAGTGTTCATTAAATTCTACTCAAGTGATACATTTAAAAGCAGTCACTTCTATAGATAGTTTTTGTTTTCTTTTGGACTTGTTCACCCCAAACTGACAAGATGGTTATAAATTTAAAAACTTGTCCTCTTTAGCATGTGGTGAACCAGGAGAAGTAGTTTAACTACCATTTGAAATAGTGTCATTCAGTATTTGAAAGACCGAAATTTCCTATGAGACTTCCAAAGTATCTACTTTAATTAGCTTTAGTGCATAAATTAATCAAGTCACCACCCAGAGTACCTCTGTCTTTAAAAATGAGCTGGGAGAGAGTTTGAGGCACAGAGAGGCGGCTGTGTGACCACCCTGTGGGCATGAAGGGGAGCGACGAGAACGGATGAACCCAAGAGCCTCGTCAGCCCCTCCGTCCCTGCCTCATGGAGCAGGACTCTTCCTTTAAAAAACCTCTTCCCTCTGCTGCCCCAGCGCCCAGACCTTCCTTTGGAGCCCAGCACAACCCAGCCTCTACTCCGTTTCCCCTTCCCACCAGCTCCCAGACGTATCTTTCATGTTTTCTCTTGCATCTTATATTAATACATTAGTGACATCGGAGAGGCTGTGGGCTAGGACAAAGGAGAGCGAACAGGGGCTCTGAGCCTGAAGTTCCTCATCTGAAAGATGGAGATTAGAAACGGTATGTGCGCATACAGTGCCTGGCACATGGTTAGCTCAGACCCTGTCACCCTAAAATGCTCCCCTTTCCTTCCTGTTCTTTCCACATGTCTATGAATATGCAACTGTGACAGGAGAAAGCTATTAAATGATAACTATTTACAGTCATGCTACACACCCACACACACAGACACACCCCACCACACCACGAGGACGAGCACCCTGCCGTTGAAAAGCTGGACTGCACTGACTTTGCTGTGATGAGCAGAGAACTGGATAGAGCTGCAGATTTGAAGCAGTTGAGAGCTTTACCTCCAAAAGAGAGAGAAGGGAAAGGGGGCTGGATGGGACCTGAAAGAGGGAGATGTGAGAGGGGAGGATTTGAGTTAGCTACCTGTGTAGGTGAGACTTGGGAGAAGACCTGGGGAGAGCTTTACTCTCTGTCGTGCTGTGTAGCCCCCACTCCACTCCTTAAGAAATGTTCACAAGGGCTGTGTTACACTCCGGGATGTTGGGAGCTGGGTGCCTGTAGTTGATCGTACTTGGCGCTGAAGGTGTTTTTGGTATCGGTGTCGTCGCAGTGCACACAAAACAGCAGTGGCAGGCATCAAAGGCTCAGGTTTCAACAGCCTCTTCCCTTCCTACTGATATTTAATGGTATAGGAAAATCTAAGTTCATATTTTTTTTAAAAATTGAGACATCCTAAAAAAAAAAAAAAAAATTGAGACATCCTGAGTGGTAATTTAAATCAGTT
>NW_011494633.1:4038024-4060296 GCF_000754665.1 Bison bison bison | reverse complement strand
ATAAGTTCCCCTCTGCAGGTGGCAATGGCTTTGGCTTTTGTGTAGTACTCTTTCTTATTCTTCGGGTTCAGAAGCAACCTATATTTTTTGCTTTTGTGCTGGGTCTTCATTGCTGCATGGGCTTTTCTCTAGTTGTGGCAAGTGGGGCTCCTCTCTAGTCGTGGACTTCTCGTTGCAGTGGCTTCTCTTGTTGCAGGCCACATGCTTCGGTAGCTGTGGTTCCCAGGCTCCAGAGCACAGGCTCAGTAGTTGTGGCACACGAGCCCAGTTGCTCTGAGGCATGTGGGATCTTCCCAGACCAGGAATTGAACCCGTGTCTCCTGCATTGGCAGGCAAATTCTTTAGCACTGAGCCACCAGGGAAGCCCTTCAGGAAAATTTTTTATTAAAAAAAAAAGCATCAAAATTTTTAGGAAAATTTTCTGCTTCCTTGAATGGCCAAGTACTTCCTATTGAGCTAACTCACCACAAATAACAACTATAGATGCTGGACAAAGTATAAAACACAACCACTTCAAGCCACCAGGGCATGCTTGGAAAGCAGCAGAAACTCAAGGAGGGTCTACTTTGGTGGGGAGGAAATAGCAGAGGGGGATCTTCCCATTCTTTTACGGCTTTTAGCTTGAGGGTTATGTCCCATTTACTGTCATGTAAGGCAGAAAAAATTCATAGAAACCACGGTTTCTATCAAACCCACAGAGGTCATAGTTTGGGATAACCACAACAGCTGGAAAGTGGAGAAGAAAATTCTAATAAGGAGAGACACAGATAAGGCAACCCCAGATTCTGTGCACAAATTCTCCCCAAATCTCTGGCTGACCCTTGACTATGTATGCATGCCTGGGACAGACTCCCAGGAGCCCATCTAAGCCTTAAAAACTCAAAACTTTATATCTTCTCTAGGTAGCATCTCCTTTTTTAAATGACGCAAGTAAATTCTTGGTTTATTGAGCTCTTGGTTTGGTGTGCAGCTGTGTGCTGGGGCAAGTTATGTATGGCTGAAATTTGACTTTGAGACCATCATTTCAGATATTAGTGAAATTCCATACACACATGAAACCATAACAAGAATGTATGTGTGAAAACATGAAACAACACAGGCCACATTCAGGGCCAAAGGTCTGTCATGCACAAAGTGGGACTTTGCCCTGAAAGAGTTGTATTAGTTTCCAAGGGCTGCTGTAATAAATAATCCCAGACTAAGTGGCTGGAAACAACAGAAATTTACTTTCTCACGGTTCTAGAGACCGGAAGTTTGAAATTAAGGTGTCAACTGGGTCTTGCTCCCTCTGAAGTCTCAGAAGAATCCTTCCTTTCCTCTTGCTAGCTTCTAGCAGTTACTAGCAGCCCTGCCTCCATCTTCATCTAGCTCTTCTGTCTGTCTTCCGTCTACGCATCTGTCTCCACGTGGCCTTCTTATAAGGACGCGATCCATTGAATTTAGGACGCACCCTAATCCAGGATGATGTCATCTTAACTAGTTGCAAAGATCTTATTTCCAGATAAGGTCACATTCTAAGGTTCTTGGTAGTGGTGGTTTGGTCACTAAGTCATATCCAACTCTTTGCAACCCCATTGTAGCCCACCTGGCTCCTCAGTTCATGGGATTCTCCAGGCAAGAATACTGGAGTGGGTAGCCGTTTCCTCCTCTGGGGGTTCTTCTGACCCTGGGATTGAACTCGAATCTACTGCTTGGCAGGCAGATTCTTTACCACTGAGCCACCTGAGAAACCCTCTGAGGTTCTTAATTAGACATAAATTTTTGAGGTGGTAAGGGGACACTTTTCTACTCAGTACAGAGGTGAATAAAAAGTATTATGAAATATCCAGAACTGTATAAAAAGTATTATGAAATATCCAGAACTGTAAGTTCTGGGTCTCAATAATCCTTAAATATTGAAGTGCTCTCTCCATCTCGTGAAACTCTGTTATTCAGGAAAGTATATTGTGTGTTATGATGATGAATACCTAATTACTCATGACTCATCTATATTTTAACTTTTATATGTTGTCATTAGAAGTAAAAACAGTTTAATTTTATCGTTAACATTTAAAATTAAGACTCTGCTAAGTAATCCTGGCCTTCTCCTGGCTATTTCTCCCTTCCATTGTTCCAAATGAGTAAAGTTAAATGAATTTGGGGGAGAATAGGGTTATAAAGCCCTTGACATAATCTGTTCTCTAAAGCAAAGCTATTCCATTAAGGAGACCTATATTTAGGCTGTCAAAGCCCCATAGACTGAAAAGCTGGTTGTTAAAACTTATAATGAGTTTCAGTGTTGCTGCATTTGGAAATGCCTGCGTCTCAGTGCTGGCCTTTGCTCTAGATTTCTCTCGGAGAGGGAGGGGGCAGTAAGGGACTCTTGTCTTTGAGGCTGTCATTTCAGAGATTATGGAATTCCATATTTTTGACCTTCACAAATTCTTAAATTGTAAATTCATAGCAGCTCTAATGGCATCACCAACTCGATGGACATGAGTTTGAGTGAACTCTGGGAGATGGTGATGGACAGGGAGGCCTGGCGTGCTGCAATTCATGGGTTCGCAAAGAGTTGGACACGACTGAGTGACTGAACTGAACTGAATTTGGGGGAAAAAAAAGTATATGGGCAGATCACCTAATGACAGATCAGAGATGACTGATTTAAAATATTTAAATCAATTTAGAAGAACCAAAGAGGAAACATCCTCTCTCACCCCCCCTCCACCCCTATGCCAGCCACCCTGGCATTTTCTTAACTATATCCCCGAGTTAGAGAAAATGCAAATGAAGCTTTTGAGATTCAGCTTAAAGTGAAAACATTTTGCAGTTGTCATGGCTAATTTGGTAATAAATATAAGTACCAGTCATTCTCTTAATATATTTCTTGAATAAGAATCTTAACGATGAGAAAAACATTGCCTCCAGAGTGCCTGCTGATGGGCTAAATTGTAAGATGTGTTTTTGTATTTCCCCATGCCTGGAATCGACTCTCTTTGGTGTGAAAGTGATCACTGACATAACACTCGAAGTTGGTGCTGAGACTCAGCTGCTGGCTCGAGAGGAGCATCCCCGCAGGATTTTGTGCACAATTAGTCTCAGTTCTGCTGAGGCCAGTCTAAGGAAAAGGCACTCTTAATGGGATTTGTTAGATATACTTTACTACTTTTAGTTTTACAGCTTTTATTCAGTCAAGATTTCTTTTCTGAGTGCCTGCTGTGTTTCAAGAATTAGGCATACCAAAGGAATAAGACAAGGTCCCTGTCCCCCCACCCTGCCCCAATGACAAATTAGTAGATCATTACAACATCTTAGAGGGGTAGTATGTCCAGAATACTATGGAAGATCACAGGAGAGCACCTAAAGCTAACTTTAAAGATGTGTACAGAGCTCTGTTCATACAAACATGACTTCTATGTCTTAATAATTGAACTCAACAATGTTACCTATAAGGAGGAAATGCATTCTAGTAAACTTAATTTTTTTTAAATAAGATTTTCCAAAACCACTGTGCTCTAAAAATAAATCAATGTAATGACTGATCTGGGAAATCTTAATTATTTCCTTAATTAACTCAGTAGTCGGGTCTTGGAAGAGTTAATGACCCACTCACCAAAGTCGTTGTGATAATGCTCAGTTTAAAGATAACTTTTCAACCTATTCTCCCAGCCTCCTTACTGAACTGAAACTGTGGACCTTGTCTTCCAGTTCTGCTTCTCAGTCACACCTCTCTTCAGATTTGTTACTGAAACACTGTGTATCCTGCCGTCTAAATATTTCTTTGATCTATCCCATTTTTATCCTCGTCATCATTATCTTAGTCTGTGTGTCCATCAAAGCTCATCTGGGGACTTCCCTGGCCATCCAGTAGCTAGGACTCTGTGATTCCACTGCAGGGGGCATGGGTTTGATCCTGGATGGGGAGCTAAGATCTTACATGCTGGGCAGCACAGCCCACAAAAACTTGGAAATAATTAAAAAAAAAAAAAAAAAAAGCTCATGTGGATTATTACAGTGACTTTCTATCTGATCTTCCCTTTTGAAACATAGAGTCATGTTCTTGTTTTTAAATGAATTTTTACTGGAGTATAGATGCTTTACAATATTGTTAGTTTCTATTGTACAGCAAAGTAAACCAGCTATACATATATCCCCTCTTTTTTTGGATTTCCTTCTCATTTGGGTCACCACAGAGCACTGAGTTGAGTTCCCAGAATTATATGGTAGGTTCTCATTAGTTATCTGTTTTACACAGAGTATCAATAGTGTATATAGGTCAATCCCAATCTCTGATTCCTCCCACCACCCCCTTCCCTCTTTGGTGTCCTTACACTTGTTCTCTATGTGTCTCTTGCTGTTTTGTAAATAAGATAATCTGTGCCATTTTATACATTCCATATTAAGCATTTATATACAATATTCATTTTTCTGTTTCTGACTTACTTCACTCTCTTAGAGTCTTACCATCTTCTAATCCTCCACCAACATGAAACCCGCTTACATCTTATTCCCACTTAAAATCTTGGCACTCCTTGCCATCGCTGACAGAATAAAGTCCTTAGCATAGCGTATGCAACCATTCAGCACCTGACCCTTATCTGCCTCTCTGTATTTCACCTTGATCTCCTGCAACAGACCTTGTGCCATGGCAGGTGGTAAAATTCCTAGAACATGCGCTGCTCTGCACATGCCGTTCCCCATGCGTTTCTCCCACTCGTGGGCTGGCGAGCTCTGTGCTTCCTACGGGACTCGTGTGTCAGTCCCTTCCTTTGTGAGATCTTTCTGGTAGTCTCATTCCGTCCCACTTTCCCTGCACATACCTCTGTTATGAAATCGATCTCCTCACTGTAATGTGTGAGAAACTCTTCCCCTCGCCAAAATAAGGTTCACCTCTAGTGGAGGGAAAATGGAAAGGATCACCCCTTCACTCTTCATCTCTGGAGTCCTCCTGGGCAGGGAGATGAGGTATCAATCATACAGCTTCAGAAGAATTCTTACCTGAGGTGCAGGAAGGACTTGAACACACAGAGAGGCTGCTTAGACCCCGTTCCATTGGCTCTGTCCTCTTACCCAGTCTGATGTCACATGCTTTCCTAGGTAGGCACCTTTGATAAGTTAAAAACACCTTGGAGAACAACATTAGACACTCTACCTGAGGAGAAAGACCCACTGAGCCCAATAAACTTGCCATCGATGCATCATTTTTCTGGGGCAGCAACATGTCTTGCCATGAGCTGATAACTTCCTCTGGCCTATACTTGTATTAAAGATTAAGGATATCTAGAGTGTGCAAAGGAATAACAAGATTGATAATAGCCTTTAGGGGGATGGAAAGAATGCATGTGACCTCTCGTGACACCGAGCCTGGCTCAGCTCCCCCATCTAGGGGATTCAGGGTTCGTTACCAGCCGATCTCTAACATCCTGTGTATAAAGATTTGAAAATGTTGTGATCCCCTCAAAAAAAAAATCTAAAAGAAAAAAACGTAAGAAATCTGGCTTTAAATGCTGCTTATTTCTTATTCATCATTTTCAAACACTGTCAACTAAGTTATTGGTTTCCTGTTAGGTTTTGAAGAGTTTTCCCCCTTTGGTTAGCCTCATGGAAAAGCCTGGCATCGCTTTTTCCAGCACGAAGGGCTTTCTTTTTTTGTAATTTTGGTTGCACTGGGTCTTCGTTGTGGCACACAGCCTTAGTTTCCCCACAGCATGTGGGATCTTAGTTCCCCGACCAGGGCTCAAACCCATGTCCCCTGCATTGGAAACTGGATTCTTAACCACAGGGCCACCAGAGCAGGTCCCAGGAGTGGTTTTCTGCTTGAAGCAGGCCCATAGTGCCCAGGTCTGAGAGTCATAAAAAATTTCAAGCAGTGGGCTTTAGCTATGCATTTGGACATAAAGTCCAAGAATTATAAATTCAACCCCAAAGTGCATGAAGGATGGAGCCGTAGGTTCCTTCCACAGGGGCCACATGAGAAAAATCGATAGATGGGAGTCCAGCATAATGGAAGCATGTGAATTCTGGGGCAAGGCAAGCCTGAATTTGAGCCCCGTATACTAGCTGTATGGCCCTAGATATGTCATTTAACTCATTAGGCCTTGGTTTTCTCTTTTGTAAAATAAGATTAATAGAAACCTTTCTAATGGAATTGTTAATATTAGAATGTTTGTAGAATGTTTTGCACATTTCTCTTAAGAAATAGTAGTTATGATTTGGGTTTTGTGTTGAGAGTGACATAATGAATTCTGATGTCCCACCCAATCCCCCGGGGGGTGCTGCCATTGGCAGCGGTCCATATCCCATGATTGCCCAGGGAGGGCTATACAAGGCCTGGCTGTTTTGGTTCTGAAGGACCATTCTAGCTCCAGAGCTCAATGTGGTTCAGCCGGGTTGACACCAGGCCTGCATCACAGTTCACCTTCTCCCTCTGCCTAGTCCAGCTTTCTTGCCATGAGTGTCAATTCCACGAGCCCTCCTTAAAAACATCCTGTGTGCTAAAACCCCATTCCAGAGCCACTTCCTGTGTAAGCTGTGACAAGTGATAAGGCAGGTATTCAATCCTGTGTTATTTATCTCCTGTTGATCTAAAGCCCAAAGATCCTGGGCATCTTGGCCAGCTGTCAGGAAGTGTTTTAGAAAGACAGGAAGAACATCAGAAAAACTGAGAGAGAAAGAAGAAACACGTAGAGACATGAAATTTGCCTGTAGGAAGATGTCTGATAATTTCTAGAAATTAAAAACATCCTAAATCCTATTCCCCATGATCCTAGGAGTAGGGCAGTGTCTCCCAACATCAGCTCCCTGAAAGGAACTTGGCTCTGAGATTCACATCAATATAATTACGCAGATGTAATGATTAGTCTTTCCCAGTATTGAACGTTTAATTCCCTTTCCAATGGCAGGGACCCAACTAGAGACCTTCCTGGAAGCAGAGCTGTGTTTCCCTTTCCCTGGAAGAATCTAAGAGGACTTTTCCTAGTTCACAGCGGAATGTAAAATGTTGTGTTGTAAGTTTCACGTAAATGGTCTTCACTGTCTCAGACCTGCTAGAGGCAGTTTCCAGAATTGAATGAATTCTGTTTAGTTACTCTTCCCATTTACTTTGAGCAATGGCCCTGAGTTTTTTTAAATTAATTAAACTAGCGATAAATGTCTTAATAAACATTACTTTGTAAAATTACTGGATTACCCTTTTTTTTCCCACTTCCTTTTTTAATCCTCACTTAAGACAAACCTAGAGTGTGATAACTCTGGTCAACTGAAAAGAGAATCAAAGACTCTGGGCCACAAGGGGACATGAGATCATTTAGACAGAGGGAAACTGAGGCTCAGAGAGAGATGATGGCACTCAGGATTCGCCTTTCCTTACTCCCTCATGCCCCAGCTCCCTGCTCAAAGCTGAACACAGAAGACTTGCCTCCCTGGCATGGAACCCATCTCATACCCATCCACTTCCCCATCCCTTGATAGAGGCGCATCTGTATCCTCGCCTAGCAAAGAGGAAGGAGAAGACTGATTGGTCATGACAGCCCAGACACAGGGCGGACTGAGAAGCTGAAGGAGCACAGATTGGGGAGGAGGCAGCAGCAGGCAGAGGTCTGGGGCGGCTCCCAGCCCACCTCCTAGGCAAGAGATCCTGCAGGCCAAGAGAGAAATGTTCTGGAACAGACTTTGGCCACTGGCAGAACTGAGGCGAGAAGGCAGCTCTTTCTCCGAATTGGGTTTGATGATACCTGCCAGCTTTATTTTCTGATGATCTAGTTCATGGCAAAAGGGCAGTGAATTTTGTGCTGCTTAGCCACTGAAAGTAGATGGTAATTGGGGACTTGAACTTTGCAGCCAGAATTGGGCAGCTGCCCACTGGCATAAAAGGCAGAATTGGGAAACCTGGCAGGGAGGGACAGAGTTCTTCTGTAGTATTAAATTCCCAAGCCGAGGGCACTGAAGTTGGTACTCTTGGTACAGGAGAACGTGAAAGATAAATAAAAGTGAGAATTGTACCAACAGACCTGGATTGTCATGGAGTTCAAATACCTACTTTCTCTCCCCCGTACTCCTGCAGGCCTTGTCCTGCAAGCTGCTGGTGACCGCCAGGTGCTGGAGAAGGGTGGATCTAGTTCTGTGAGCCCCAGACCATCAGCTTTGGCATCACTGGATCTCGTTAGGCCCCCTCCAGACCCACATTCTGTTTTAACGACTTTCCAGGTGATTCCAGTGCAGGCTCCAGTTGGCACCACTGGTCCAGAGCATGGTATGGTGCTGAATTTATTAAGGAAACTGTTTTCAGGAGAGCTAGCCGTTGCCTCCGCCCTCACCTCTCCTCTCCACCCCGCTCCACCACTGACACAGCTGCTGTTGGGAGATTAGGGGTTTGCCCTTTGCTTCCCCGGGTCTCAGCATTTGCACAGTAAACCATCTTCCCACCACCTGCTTGTCTTCTGGCCCCAGCTGTCTCACTCCTCTCCTGGGACTTCAGTTTTGTTGTTGCAATGAGGTTGTCTCCACTTAGTGCTGGGAAAGGGCGTAGGGCATCCATCAGTGGGACCATAGAGCAAGAGCCGGCCCTGGAGCCCACGCTCAGAGTCCTGTCTGCTCTGAGGAGAGACTTTTCAAGGGAGGCCTGGCTGTCCTTCTTAGGGGAAGCAGTGAGAACGACCAGTCTGGTCCTAGCTAAGGACGCCAGCGTGTGTGAATGACTGGGTGAGCTCTGGGGAACTCGGGCATCAGACTGGGAGCCGTAAGCTCTACTTGTCCCTCCCTCGCCCTTCACCTGCCATGAGGATGGGCAGTCGTCTGCAGACTCCAGGAGGAAGTCCACTGGACTCTTTTCCCGTGTAGGGTATTAGAGAGTATAGAGTAGAATTCCCTCTGCCGTACAGAAGGTCCTTCTTAGTTGTCTGTTTCATATATAGTAATGTGTATATATCAATCCCAATCCCCCCCGGGTAACCATAAGTTAGTTTTCCACATCCGTGACTCGATTTCTGTTTTATAAATAAGTTCATCTGTACCATTGTTTTTTAGATTCCACGTATAAGCAATATATGATATTTGTCTTTCTCTGACTGATTTCACTCAGTGTGAGAATCTCTAGATCCATCCGTGTTGCTGCAGATGGCATTATTTTGTTCTTCTTTGTGGCTGAGTAATACTCCACTGTATATATGTACCACACCTTCTTTATCCACGCCTCTGTCAGTGGACAGGTCGGTTGCTTCTGTGTCCTGGCTGGAAAGCAGTGCTGCAGTGAACGCTGGGGTGCATGTGTCTTTTTAAACTATGGTTTTCTCTGGATATATGCTCAGGAGTAGGATTGTGATCATATAGTAGTTCTATATTTAGTTTTTTAAGGAACCTCCATACTGTTCTCCATAATGGTTGTATCCATTTACATTCCCACAAATAGTGTAGGAGGGTTCCTTTTCTCTACACCCTCTCCAGCATTTATTGTTTGTAGGGTTTTTTTTTTGCCATTCTGACCCATGTGAGGTAATACCTTATTGTAATTTTGATTTGCATTTCTCTATTAATTAGCAATTATTGAGCATTTTTCATGTGTTTTTTGGCCATCTGAGTGTCTCTGGAGAAATACCTATTTAGATCTTCTGCCTACTTTTTGTTTGTTGCTGTTCAGTCACTGAGTCATGTCTGACTCTTTATGACCCCATGGCCTGCAGCATGCCAGGCTTCCCGTCCTTCACCATCTCCCAGAATTTGCTCCAACTCATATCCACTAATTCGGTGAGGCCATCCAACCATCTCATCCTCTGTTGCCCCCTTCTCCTTCTTTCCTCAATCTTTCCCAGAATCAGGGTCTTTATCAATGAATCGGCTCTTCACATCAGGTGGCCAAAGTATTGGGAGCTTCAGCTTCCATATCAGTCCTTCCAGTGAATAATTTAGGGTTGACTGGTTTGATCTCCTTGTTGTCCAAGGCTCTCTCAAGAGTTTTCTCCAGCATCATGGTTAGAAAGCATCAGTTCTTCGGTGCTCAGCCTTCTTTATGGTCTAAATCTCATATCCACATGTGACTACTGGAAAAATCATAGCTTTGACTATACAGACCTTTGTTGTCAAAGTAACGTCTCTGCTTTTTAATATGCTGTCTAGGTTGGTCATAGCTTTCTTCAAGGAGCAAGTGTCTTAATTTTGTGGCTGTAGTCACCATCTGCAGTGATTTTGGAGCCCAAGAAAATAAAATCTGCCATTGTTTCCATTTTTTTCCCCATCTATTTTCCATGAAGTGATGGGACCATATGCCATGATCCTAGTTTTTTTAATATTGAGTTTTAAGTCAGCGTTTTCACTCTCCTCTTTCACCTTCATCAGGGATTTTTGCTTGAGTTGTTTGCTTTTTTTGATATTGAGCTGCATGAGCTGTTTGTATATTTTGGATATTAATTCCTTGTTGGTCACTTCATTTGCAAATATTTCTTCCCTTCTATGGGTTGTCTTTTCATTTTGATTATGGTTTTCTTTGCTGTGCAAAAACTTTTAAGTTTAATTAGGTCCCAAGTGTTTATTTTTGTGTTTATTTTCATTAGGCAGTGGATCAAAAAAAGATACTGCTGCGAAATTGTGTCAGAGAATGTTCTGCCTATGTTTTCCTTTAAGAGTTTTATAGTGTCTGGCCTTACATTTAGGTCTTTAATCCATTCTGAATTTTTTGTGTGTATGGAGTTACAGTGTTCTAATTTTCATTTTTTACATATTTTTTATAATTTTCATTTTTTTACAATTTTTTTGCAATTTTTTTTTTTACAATTTTTTACAATTTTCCCAGCACCACTTATTGAAGAGACTGTATATTCTTGCCTCCTTTTTATAGATTAGTTGACCATAGGTATATGGGTTTATCTCTGGACTGGTCTATCCTGTTCCATTGATCTATATTTCTGTTTTTGTGCCAGTACCAAACTGTTCTGATCACTGTAGTTTTATAGTATAGTCTGAAGTTAGGGAGCCTGATTCCTCCAGCTTCATTTTTTTCTTTCTTATGATTGCTTTGGCTGTTTGGAGTCTTTTGTGTTTCCATACAAATTGTAAAATGTTTTGTTCTAATTCTGTGAAAAATGCCATTGGTAATTTGATAGACAATACATTGAATCTATGTATTGCTTTGGGTAGTACAGTCGTTTTGGCGATATTGATTCTTCCAATTAAAAACATGGCATAGCTCTCCATCTGTTTGTATCATCTTTTATTTCTTTCTTCAGCATCTTCCAGTTTCTGCATACAGGTCTTTTGCTTCCTTAGGTTTATTTCTAGGTGTTTTATTCTTTTTGATGCAATGGTAAATGGAATTGTTTCCTTGATTTCTCTCTCTGATCTTTCACTGTTAGTGTATAGGAATGTCAGAGATTTCTATGTATTAATTTTGTATCTGCAACTTTACTGAATTCATTGATGAGTTCTAGTAGTTTTCTGGTTGTGTCTTTAGGATTTTCCATGTACAGTATCATGTCATCTGCAAATAGTTAATAGTTTTACTTATTTTCCTATTTGGATTCCTTTTATTTCCTTTTTTTTCTTCTCTGACTGCCATGGCTAGGACTTTCAAAACTATGTTGAATAAAAGTGGTGAGAATGAGCACCCTTGTCTTATTCCTAAACTTAGAGGAAATGCTTTCAGTTTTTCACTGTTGAGAATGTTAGCTGTCAGTTTGTTGTATGTGGCTTTTATTATGTTGTGGTAGATTTCTGGAGAAACCTCTATGCCCACTTTCTGGAGAGTTTTTAACATAAATGGGTGCTGAATTTTATCAGAAGCTTTTTCTGCATCTATTGAGATGATCATATGGTTTTTATTCTTCAGTTGGTTAATGCAGTGTATCTCATTGATTGATTTGCATATATTAAAGAGTCCTTATGGACATGAGTTTGAATAAACTCCAGGAGTTGGTGATGGACAGGGAGGCCTGGCGTGCTGTGGTCCATGGGGTCACAAAGAGTCGGATGCGACTGAGTGACTGAACGGAACTGAAAGAGTTCTTGCATCCTTGGAATAAATCCCACTTGATCATGGTTTATGATCCTTTAAATGTGTTGTTGGATTTGGTTTGCTAGTATTTTGTTAAAGATTTTTATGTCTGTTTTCATCAGTGATATTGGCCTATAATTTTCTTTTTTGTGATATCTTTTGTTTTGGTATCAGGGTAATGGTGCCTTGAAGAATGAGCTTGAAAGTGTTCCTTCTTTAGTAATTTTTTGGAAGACCTTCATAAGGATAGATGTTAACTCTTCTCTAAATATTTGATAGAACTCACCTGTGAAGCCATCTGGTCCTGGACTTTTGTTTTTTGGGGGAGTTTTTAAATCACAGTTTCAATTTTAGTACTTGTGATTGGAATGCTCATATTTGCTATTTCTTCCTGCTTTAGTCTTGCAAGTTTGTGCCTTCCTAAGAATTTGTGCATTTCTTCGAGGTTGTCCATTTTATTGGCCTATAGTTGCTTGTAGTAGTCTCTTATGATCTTTTGTATTTCTGTGCTTCCCTTGTAACTTCTTTTTTGTTTCTAATTTTCTTGATTTGAGACCTCTTTTTTTCTTGATGAGTCTGGCTAAAGGTTTATCAATTTTGTTTATCTTTTTTAAGAACCAGATTTTAGTTTCATTGATCCATTCTATTGTTTTCTTCATCTCTACTTTCTTTCTATTCTGATCTTTATGATTTCTTTTCCTCTACTAAATTTGAGTTTTATTTGTTCTGCCAAGCCTCCGAAGGGTTTGGGTTAATTGCATACATTTGATATTTTCTACTTCTGACCTTGTCTGGGAAAAATAACTTTGGGATAAGGAAAAGATGCAAACTGTGCCTTGAGAGCCCCTGGAGAACATTTCCAAAGTGGTGGCCATCCCCACCAGCTCAGGGGTGCTGCAAAGGTGAACGTGTAGCCAGGCCCCACCTGAGTGTTCTTGTCTGGGGAGAACACAGCCTCGTCACTAAGGCCTTGTCATGTACAAGTCCACTCCGCCTAAAGGAAGAAGAGTTTACAGGAGGCAGAGGAAGTTAGTTGGAAAACTGCACAGGGTCCTTATGCCTGTTATGTCTCTGGTTTTGTTATGTCTCAGTAATCCTTTGAGAGATGTAGTGTTAACCTTGTTTTGTAGCTAAAGAAACAGAAGCTCAGATAGATTAAGGGACAGGTCCAAGGTCACAAGCTGAGGAGTGTCAGAGCAGGGCTTTGGCTCCAAGCCCAGGGCTCATCCTCAGTGACTCTTCCCAGGGCCCTTCCCCTCTCTGCTCTCTTTGCCTCCACCTCAACTCCAAGGGAATACAAGTGACCTGATAGGAAAATTGAAAAGGAGATTGTACCCGGACTCAGAAATCCTGGCCTCCTTCATCACGGGATGTGTCCCACGCAGAATTCACCACGTTTGTTGGTAGTGGCCAATAAACAGTTTCCCGCTGAGGGTCAGAGAGGCTGAGAGAAAGGTCTGCAGGATTATGAGAACCAGTGAGAATGTGAGCTTGACGCGGCACTCCTGACCCTGGCCTCCCCTTAACCCCAGAAATTCCTGGGCTTGTCAAAGAGCATGTGCATTTGTCCTTTGGGGAAAAAAAGACAATAAAATGTATTGTCAGTTTACTGTCTTTAGGGTTGGGTGCAAGGGGATGCCTGTTTTTTTTAAGTAATTTGTTTTTTTAATTTGTTTTGTTGAAGTGTAGTTGATTCACAGTGTTGTGCTGATTTCTGCTGTATAGCACCGTGATTCAGTTGTGCACATATACATTCTTATTCATATCATTTTCCATTATGGTTTATCACAAGATATTGAGTATAGTTCCCTGTGCTATACAGCAGGACCCTGGTGTTTATCCATTCTGTATATAACAGTTGCATCTGCTAATCACAGACTCCCGATCTGTGCCCCCTCCCCCCTCGCCCTTGGCAACCACAAGTCTGTCTGTCTGTGAGTCTGTCTCTGTTTCGTAGATAAGTTCATTTGTCCATGTTTTAGATTTCACATAAAAGTGATATTGTATGGTATTTGTCTTTCTCTGACTCCACTTGGTATGACCATCTCTAGATCCATCCACGTAGCTGAAGTGGCAGAATCCCCTCCTTTCATGCCTGAGTAGTATTCCCTTGGGTATGTGCAGCGTGTCCTCTGTACCCACTCGTGGGTCAGCAGACATTTAGGTTTCCGCGTCTTGACTGTTGCGAATAGAGCTGCTGTGAGTGTAGGGGGGCATGTCATCTTCTTGAGTTGTGTGTGCCTAGTCGCTCAGTCGTGTCCAGCTCTTTGCGACCCCAGGGACTGTAGCCCACCAGGTCCCTCTGTCCATGGGGATTCTCCTCCAGGCAAGAATTCTGGAGTGGGTTGCCATGCCCTCCTCCAGGAGATCTTCCCAACCCAGGGACCAAACTCAGGTCTCCTGCATTGCCGGCAGATTCTTTACCGTCTTTTGAATTGTAGTTTTGTACAGATGTGTGCCCAGGAGTGGGATTGCTAGATCACGTGGCAACTCTACTTTTAGTTTTTTCTGTTTTTTACATTAATTTATGTATTTGGCTGTGCTGGGTCTTAGCTGCTGTGTGCAGGGTCTTTCACTGCTGTGCACAGACTCCAGTTACGATTCATGGGCTTCAGTAGTTGTAGCATGAAGGCTGAGTTTCTCAAACCCATGTCCCCTGCGTGCAGGGTGAATTCTTAACCACTGGACCAACAAGGAAGACCCTATTTTTAGTTTTTTGAAGAACTTCCGCACTCTTTTCCGTAGTGGCTGTACCAGTTTACATTCCGAGGGAGTGTTTATTTGCCCCCCAAATGCTAGGCTTTCCTTACAAATTATCTGACATCTGACGTCATGTTGTAGAGAAGGCATAGTTTTATGAGAGGGTGTGTGTGTGTGTGAGAGAGAGAGAGAGAGAGAATATGAGCTTCACACAAAATGCTGAGTTGTTGTTTTTTCCCCCCCTAACAAGCTTGGCTGAGTTTTTGTAATTCTATAGCTGTGACATGACTAGTCCACTGAGATATTCAATACTGGCTGGAAAAATACAACCGAAACTTATGCAATGAGCAGCAAGAAACAATGACACTTCTGAGAGTCACTTTACTATAAAGGTGGCCTCGCTGTAGGAAAGATGGACACGCTTGCTCTTTTTCAGGCTCAGCTCAGATTTTTTTTTTTTTCTTTCTGGTAACTTCCCCAAGTACAAGGAATCCGCACAGGAGCAGGGGTGCCTTGGCTGTGGAAACATCATCACTGATAACTCAGTAAGTCTAGCGCTGTCCTTAGCCCTGCTCTTACGAGCTGACAGCCGCTTTGAGGGGTCTGCTCAGAGATCCTGATGGCCCCTGTGGAGTCTGGCGTGGGTCACCTGTGCTGACAGAACATGCAGCCCTCCCTCCCGTGACGCTGACTTGGCACGGTGCCCTCCGTGTTGCAGATGGAATGTGTTTGCCCTGCCCTGTGTGCAAGTCCTCTGCCCACCACACCTCGTGGCGCCGAGCTCGGCCAGTTCTCTGACCCGAGCCAGGACTGCCAGCAGGGCTCCCTGGGGCTCCACGCCTGGCATCGGAACCTACAGATAGCTCTTTGCATCATGGAAAGCACCCCGACTCTCTCAGTCCTGCCTGTTGAGTGGGGAGGAGCAGGCTATTGGTTCAAGAAGGCGCTGCGTTTGTTAAGGACTAGCCGGGCAGGTGGCTGCAGGAGTCCGGGTGCGTGCCATTCCTTCTCCATCTGAACTCCGACTTCCCTCCTTAGGCCCTCGTCTCTCCCCCCAGGAGCCACATCGCCACTGGTCCCCTTGCAGTGCTGGGACCTCCTGGTGCTACAGTCTAGATACCAACTGCCTGCATGGGCCCCAGCCTTGCTGCCAAGCCCTGGAGTCTGTCTCCGCTGAGAGTCAGGAGCGAGGGCTCCTCTCCAGCCCTGTGCTGAGCTGCCTGGCATTTCTCCATGGAGCTGAACATCTCCCCCGACCCCCCATCTCCTCTTGGAGGGAGCCGGCTGCTTGTCTAGCTGCAGCCTCAGCAGTTCCTGGACATATTTTGTTGGTTTACCACTAAGAAAGAAAAGTGGGCTCCTGGGCCCGGAGCTTGGCAGGAGTTCGGGCCCTTCAAAGAAAATGGAAAGTGCAGCAGTGAAGAAATCCAGTGCCCTGCTGGTTGCGTCTGTGCCCCTCTCCTCCCTGTGCCCCAGAAGCCCGGCCGCTGTAGTGTGTGAACACCAGGGCAGAATGGCGCCCCGGGAATTGATTCACACTTTCCGCTCCGCGTGCTCGTGCCCCGGCCCTGAGAAGATGAGCTACCGTGGCTGTCCCCCTGTGACATTAAAGTGCTTTCTCTCAGCATCTGCTCCTGAACCCGGCAGCTGGCGGCACCTGCATGCCTTTGGAAGACATGGATGAGAAAGCCAGTCCTGGGCCCACAAGAAGTGTAAAGTTAGGTCAGAACAGAGGCTGGGGTTTCCTCCCACCCTTGGTGCCTCATCCCACCCCAAGGACAACTCATTCCATCCACTCTTGTTCCCTCCATCCTGGCATGGCCTTTCCACACCCCTGGACTCTTGTGTTTTGGGGATGGGGAAGCTGGTGCCACCTCCTGCAACCCTCCCTCTCCCCTCTGCCTTCTCGAAGGGCCATGAAGCCATGGCAGCTCCCCTTAACCGCCTGGGACCCAGGATCTGAGGAGGTTTGATGTCTCTTGCCCTCTTCATGACTCAGGTAGTTGGCACTTACAGTCTGCCTGCCTTCTGGGTAAGTGGGATTGCCCAGGGTGAGGCCCAGTGAGTAGGGGGCTTTCTACATGTTAGCCCCTCTGATCAGAGTGCACCAGGCCAGAGTCCCTGGAATCAACCCTGTGATGGGTTTAAAAAAAAAAAAGCTGTTCTCCTGCCCAGGGCTATTGATTGTGAGGCAGAAAATGTGATGAACCTTGAACAGGATAGGTCACTAGCCCAAGCCTGCCTCCTGCCTCATGCCTTCACTGGACCAGGCACTCCAGGAAGGCACCTGAATTCTCCAGACCTCAGAGTTGCAGAGCGGTTCCGAGGGGCTCATGCATCATTCTGGGCACCGTCTAGACAGAATTAAGAGGTGGCCTGTCTATGCACTACCATTTTAAAATATGTATGTAGGTACTACTATGGTTCATAAAATGTATATTTATGTTTTAGATGGGTGCTTCATGCGCTGTTTTGCCCTTACTCATGTCCTTGTGAGGAGAATAACCTCCGAGATTTAGCTGGATTCAGGTGCTCTGCCTCGGCTCGCTTGTCCCGAAGATAAACGGCCTGGGGCTTGGAGCCCCGACTCGGTGACTAAACCGTAATCACCTGTCAGCGTGAGCGCCTGTGTCCCCAGTGTAATCAATGGCACAACATCCAGCTCGGAGCACCCGGGTGGGAGTAGTACCAGGGTGACTGCGGCCAAGGGGAAAGGAGGTGGGCTCACTGGGCTTTGCCGTCCCACCAGAGGAGAAGGCTGGCTGCCAGAGGATAGTCCAGAGAGCCCCAGCTTCAGGTGGGGAGACCACAGAGAGGGACTCCTAGGACACGGCGGGTATCTGTCAGTGCAGGCCAGGAAGTTTTCAATCTCCAAACGCTAGGCCCTGCCAGAGGTCTGTTGTGGGAACCCACCATGAGCTCCACCTGAATGTGACTTCCCCCAAAGGCTGCCTGGGGCCCGGCCCCCAGCCACAGGCCCAGTGCTCCAAGGGAGGGGTCACTTCATGGTGGGGAGCAGGGCTTTCACCAGATGCTGGGAAATAGAAAAAGACCCTTTTGTACTGATATAAACGATGTACATGTGTGGCTGTTGTTGTTGTTTTTTATGACTACCTGGAGAAAAGCCAGTGCTTCCTTTTTCTTCCTGTGAAGTGGAACAACTCCGAGGTTGGATCTACTGAACTTAACATTCTTACCAGCTAAGAGCCATGCAAGTGTATTTGAGCCACCAACTCATGTGACTAAGTTATTTTTATGGAAGACATGGTTCTTGTTTAAAAGTCCATGTGATTTCTATCACAGAAGCACAGTTTCCCCATGGCTGCCTTGGGCTCCTGTGCTAATATGGTTGTTGTGTGCAAGAAAGCCAACTTCTTCAGCTATTAAAACTCCCCCCAGGGCCAGGGAGGAGAAGGCAATGGCACCCCACTCCAGTACTCTTGCCTGGAAAATCCTATGGATGGAGGAGCCTGGTAGGCTGCAGTCCATGGGGTCGCTAAGAGTCGGACACGACTGAGCGACTTCACTTTCACTTTTCACTTTCGTGTATCGGAGGAGGAAATGGCAACCCACTCCAGTGTTCTTGCCTGGAGAATCCCATGGACAGAGGAGCCTGGTGGGCTGCCATCTATGGGGTCGCACAGAGTCGGACACGACTGAAGCGACTTAGCAGCAGCAGCAGCAGGGCCAGGGAAGTTAAGAACCCACCTGCCAGTGCAGGAGACACAGGTTCCATCCCTGGTCCAGGGAGATCCACACACCGAGGGCCAGCTAGACCTGTCTGCTGTGACTGCTGAGCCCACACACCCTAGAGCCCAGCTCCACAACAAGAGAAGCCACCATAATGAGAAACCTGCAACTAGAGGAAGCCCAGGCGCAGCAATGAAGACCCAGCACAGCCTAAATAAATAATACATCTAAGAAACTCACCCCAGGATAGACGAATGAGGGGTGTGGGATTAACAGATGACTATAGGGCTTCCCTCATAGCTCAGTTGGTAAAGAATCCGCCTGCAATGCAGGAGACCCTGGTTCAATTTCTGGGTCAGGAAGATCCCCTGGAGAAGGAAATAGCAACCCACTCCGATATTCTTGCCTGGAGAATTCCCATGGACAGCGGAGCCTGGCAGGCTACAGTCCATGGGGTTGCAAGACTCAGGCACGACTTAGCGACTAAACCACCACCATATATAAAATGGGTAAGCAACAGGGATATATTACATCGTGCAGAGAATTATACCCATTACCTTGAAATAACCTGTCATGAAGTATAACCTGCCAAAATGCTGAATCACTCTGCTGTTCACCTGAAACTAACATAATTAATAAATCAACTATACTTTTATTAAAAAAAAAAAAAAGAAAGAAAGAAACCTCTCCCCCAGCTGATCACAGTGTAGTAGCCAGCTTGGTACAAAGGAAAATTTGTAGAGAAAAATGTTCATAATATGCACTGTCTCTTAGTATTCCATTTCGGTTGCTTTAAGAGAGAGAATAAGTACAGGATATGCTGCTTGAGATAGGGTTAAGCCTATTTCCTCCGTTTAAAAATGAGTTTAAGCTCTTCTCACCCTCAGGTGGATCAGTAAGAGTTGACAGCCATGCCCACAATGACCGTTGTTCTTAGAGTCCTTTGAAAGACCTGGTTTTATGGCCCGTCACGCTGAAGTTCCAGGGTGATTCACGACAAGGCTGTGTTGTGAGAGTAGCTTTTTCTGGTGGGAGACCCGAGGGTGTAAGAATGGGGACCGCTGCCTCAGGGTTGTGTCGTGGGAGGGAGCGCAAGGCCCGCAGAAGAGGAGGGAGAGGTGCCCACGTGCCACCACCTTCCTTAGTTGAGCTGTCCCCTCGCTCATCCTTCCAGTCCTGCAAGGATAAGCTTCTTAATATATACGCTGAGAGATTTGCTATCCTGCCCTAGTTCTTTTTGAAAAGTATCGGGTAAGCTGGCAGAAGGGAAATAGTGAGGGGTAAACTATTTTCTTTTATATTTTTAAAATGTATTTTTATTTATTTGGTTGTACCGCGTCTTAGATGTAGCATGCAAACTCTTAGTTGCGGCATGTGGAATCTAGTTCCCCGTCTAGGGATCGAACCTGGTCCCCATGCATTGGGAGCATGCAGTCTTAGCCACGGGACCATCAGGGAAGTCCCTGAGGGGTAAATCTTCTGAAGAGGTCTTGAAGACCTGCCCATTCTTGGAGCAAGGCCAGGCCCTCCCATAACGCCCCATGGCCTTGGGCCTTGCCCCAGGTGAGATGGTTCGGATCTTACAAGACCACCTTGATTTCGGTGCAGCACTAAACATAGATCCACCAGAGACGAGCATCTTGGCTGAGCTGCGGAGACCACTGGGGAGAGGCCCAGAGATGCTGCCTTGCAGAGCTCCTGCTGTCCTGACACTCACCTGCAAGTCATTCTCCTCCCAGCTCACTCCAGGAAGGTCCCTGAAGAAGAAGGTTATGGATTTAGAAGCGAGGGACCTAATTTCCTGACAGTCTGTAAAACCTTCTGGCCACCCCTCCACCTGCTATTCATTGATTCAGCAAATAAGCATTGAGGACGTCCCTGCCATATGCCAAGCCCTGTGCTGGATTCTGGGGGATGGCTCTGCCCTCATGAAAACTGTAGTCTAGAAAGGGAGCAGATGATACATCAGTAAACAAATAATGAACAATACGCTGACAGGCTGGTCAGTGCCAGAAGGAAATAAACAGGATAAACAAAGGACCTGTAAAGAGACGAGGAGGGGTCATTCTGTAGGGGAAAGACTTCTCTGCACCAGAGACATCTGAGCTGAGACCTCAGGGAGATGAGTGGACGGAGGGCATCCCAGGCAGAGAGGACGCAAAGATGCAGAAGAGCCTCGGCGTGCTCAGGAGTGGGGAGACTGTGGCCGGAGAGGAGGGAGAATGGTTTGGGGGAGTTCAGAGAGGAGGCCAGAACCAGGTTATGCAGGGCCTTGAGGCCACGGTCAGAGTTTGGATTTTGTTCTGAGAGCAAGACAGGCTCCTTGCTGACAGCGTTATGCAGGAGCGATAATGTAATTAAAGATCACGGGGTCCTCACTGCAGTTCAAAACTGTGAGGCTTATGTATATGTGCTGCTATAGGAAGAGTCACAAGAGACCCTATGCGGGGGAAAATCCCAAGAAACAGAGCACAGTATAAAATATGCCGCTGACGTTTTTTTTTAAGAGAAGATGTATATGTATATATCGGCTTGCCTGGGTATAAAATATAACCACATTAAGGACATACAAGAAAAGAAGAAGAAAAAAGAAATGAAGGAGAAAGAGGATCCAAGTTTGAGATGAACTTTTGGGAAGACAACTTCTAACATAGTGAGTTTCAAATTGTAGGTCACAACTCAGGAGAGGTTCTGAAATTACCTTAGTGAAGTCACAGATAGCACTTAAAATATCAACCTACATCTTGCATAGTAAGGAGAGCATTTTGTGAAAGTTGTTTTAATTGTTTATGTGTGTAGATACATAACGTGTGTACATGTATATAAATGACATGTACATACATTCATGTACATATGTGTACATGTGTTGGCTTGCAGTATCAGATCAGATCAGTCGCTCAGTCGTATCCGACTCTTTGCGACCCCATGAATCGCAGCACGCCAGGCCTCCCTGTCCATCACCAACTCCCGGAGTTCACTCAGACTCACGTCCATCGAGTCAGTCATGCCATCCAGCCATCTCATCCTCTGTCATACCCTTCTCCTCCTGCCCCCAATCCCTCCCAGCATCAGAGTCTTTTCCAATGAGTCAACTCTTCGTGTGAGGTGGCCAAAGTACTAGAGTTTCAGCTTTAGCATCATTCCTTCCAAAGAAATCCCAGGGCTGATCTCCTTCAGAATGGACTGGTTGGATCTCCTTGCAGTCCAAGGGACTCTCAAGAGTCTTCTCCAACACCACAGTTCAAAAGCATCAATTCTTCAGTGCTCAGCCTTCTTCACAGTCCAACTCTCACATCCATACATGACCACAGGAAAAACCATAGCCTTGACTAGACGAACCTTTGTTGGCAAAGTAATGTCTCTGCTTTTGAATATGCTATCTAGGTTGGTCATACCTTTCCTTCCAAGGAGTAAGCGTCTTTTAATTTCATGGCTGCAGTCACCATCTACAGTGATTTTGGAGCCCAGATAAATAAAGTCTGACACTGTTTCCACTGTTTCCCCATCTATTTCCCATGAAGTGGTGGGACCGGATGCCATGATCTTCGTTTTCTGAATGTTGAGCGTTAAGCCAACTTTTTCACTCTCCACTTTCACTTTCATCAAGAGGCTTTTGAGTTCCTCTTCACTTTCTGCCATAAGGGTGGTGTCATCTGCATATCTGAGGTTATTGATATTTCTCCCGGCAATCTTGATTCCAGCTTGTGTTTCTTCCAGTCCAGCGTTTCTCATGATGTACTCTGCATATAAGTTAAATAAACAGGGTGACAATATACAGCCTTGACGTACTCCTTTTCCTATTTGGAACCAGTCTGTTGTTCCATGTCCAGTTCTAACTGTTGCTTCCTGACCTGCATACAGATTTATCAAGAGGCAGGTCAGGTGGTCTGGTATTCCCATCTCTTTCACAATTTTCCACAGTT
>NW_011494633.1:4036320-4037843 GCF_000754665.1 Bison bison bison | reverse complement strand
CTTTGGGATTGGAATGAAAACTGACCTTTTCCAGTCCTGTGGCCACTGGTGAGTTTTCCAAATTTGCTGGCATATTGAGTGCAGCACTTTCATAGCATCATCTTTCAGGATTTGGAATATCTCAACTGGAATTCCATCACCTCCACTAGCTTTGTTCGTAGTGATGCTTTCTAAGGCCCACTTAACTTCACATTCCAGGATATCTGGCTCTAGGTCAGTGATCACACGATTGTGATTATCTGGGTCGTGAAGATCTTTTTTGTACAGTTCTTCTGTGTATTCTTGCCATCTCTTCTTAATATCTTCTGCTTCTGTTAGGTCCATACCATTTCTGTCCTTTATCGAGCCCATCTTTGCATGAAATGTTCCTTTGGTATAAAATGTTTTAAACTAAGCGTTACAGTTGAAAATGTTTGAAAAATATATCTTAAGGATCTTCATGGTAGAAAAGTTGAGAAACGTGACTTAGTGATTTTTCACTAAGTTTCCTTTACTTCTGTCTTAGTTTCCTCATCAGGCTTCTCTTCCAGATAATCCTCTTCAAATTAAAAAGAAAAAAGTCAAAAAAAAAAAAGATGCCCAAGAAGCTCCTGGGGTCGGGAGTGAGGTCCAAGGCACAGGGCGAGTGAGGTCCAAGGGAGACTTACTCTTGGTAGTATATGCTTTTGTATGGTTGAATATCTTACTATGTACCTGCATTACTTATTCAGTTAAAAAAAAAAAGTTTGTCTAAATGGTAGTCACCCTGGCCATCATGTGGAGCGAGGGTGAACCCAGAAACAGAGGACCGGCTAGAAGGCTCTGGCCGGGGCCGCGGTGAGAGACGGTTCTTCTTCACCTGTGGGGTGGGTGATGGGGATGGAGACAAGCTAGACTCAGCATGTTCCACCCAACGGGGACTGGGCCTACCTGAATCTATCTGCCTTATCTTTGTGGAAGGAAGGGTTCTTGGGCTCCTTCCAGGTGCTAAAAGCTTCAGAATTCCCAAGAATGTTGAATCCATCACAACGTGGAGGACACGGTTATGGACATGTATCCCTTTCATATCCTCACGGAACTGTCACAAGTGACCTTTAATGACCATCAAAACACAGTTACACTCTGTTTCTCAGTGGAGCTTGCTTTCTTTGCAGAGAGATGCCAAAGGCCAATACCTGTTTGACCTTCTTTGCCACCACCTGAATCTACTGGAGAAAGACTATTTTGGGATCCGCTTTGTGGACCCTGATAAGCAGCGGGTAAGTCCATATTCAAAGCACGGATGGGGGAGAGGGTCGGTCGGTTAGCCTGAGGCACTAACTGTCATTCATGTTCAGAGCTTAGCCTCAGGAGTCAAGGGACCAACTGGACCCTGTAGTTGGATATCATCTCTTCGGATCATATTGTGAGACCTGGAACACCGCGCAGCAGAGCTCACCTGGCATGCTCCATCGATTGCTAGACACTGAAATGGCAACTTGGAGAGCTGAAGTTGTTGTTGCTGTTGAGTTGCTCAGTCGTCTCCGACTCTTTGCGGACCCCAC
>NW_011494633.1:4021404-4036220 GCF_000754665.1 Bison bison bison | reverse complement strand
ATGGACTGCAGCAGGCCAGGTTTGCCCGTCCTTCACTATCTCCCAGAGTTTGCTCAAACTCATGTCCATTGAGTCAATGATCATCCAACCATCTTGTCCTCTGTCGACCCTTCTCCTCTTGCCCTCAGTCTTTGCCAGCATCAGGGTCTTTTCCAGTGAGTCAGCACTTTGCATCAGGGGGCCAAAGTATTGAAGCTTCAGCTTTAGCATCGGTACTTCCAGGGAATATTCAGGGTTCATTTCCTTTAGGATTGACTGGTTTGATCTCCTTGCTGTCCAAGGGACTCTCGGGAGTCTTCTCCAGCACCACAGTTTGAAAGCATCAATTCTTTGGTGTTCAGCCTTCTTTATGGTCCAGCTCTCACATCCATACACGACAAATCAAAAAACCATAGCTTTGACCATACAGACCTTTGTCAGCAAAATGACATCTCTGCTTTTTAATATGCATGAAAGCTGAAGAGATTTGCCCAAAGCTGCCCAGTTAGAGGCAGAGCGGCTGGGCTGGTGTGGTGGCCCCAGAGCCCAGGTCATAGGCTGAGGCTGTCCTGCCCCTTCCCTGGTAAATGGGCATGCTCGCCTTGGTCTGGTTAGGAGGGGCCTTGCCTGAGTGCCACAGCAACCCTCCCCGAGCAGGACAGAGGTGGAGCCCAACTGACACAGGCTTTTCGGCCCTTGCAAATCCTGCAGTTCTTCACCTTCCAAAGACAGTGACGTGTGAAGAAAAAAGGGTAAAATGTATCCTGTTCAAGCGTAAAGTGTGTCCTGTCCATTGTTTTTCACTTAGAATGTGTTTGAGGAAAATAAGAGAGTGTGTTGAGATTGCAAAGATTTAAAGCCAACAGAGACAGAGAAAAATAAGGAAGTAGGGGAAAGGAGAAATAAACTTTGATGGAGTGGCTGCCATGTGCCAGGCTCCACGCTGGACACACACCTAGAGCTTTGAGCCGATGGATGTTGAGCACTGAGGTGTTATCATGCACAAAGCTGAGAGCTTCACATAAGTTACTGGATCCTTCCCATGAATGAGATGCGTACCGGCAGTTGACCATCCACTCTCCAGACGAGTGAACAGTCTCCTGCAGGTTGCCTAACTTGCCCAAGGCAAGTGACAAAGGTCCTGCTTGGACCTGCCTGATGCCAGAGCCTGTGTGGTTTCAGGGGTTCCCTGCTGAATTCCTGCTCTATGGCCTCTAAAGTGACCTGATTCTGTGCCTTTGTTGAGGGTTTAAGCCAAGCAGGGGGGCTTGCAAGGGTCGTTGAGCATTGTGAGGAAATGGACCAGTAGAGAACTGTCCTTCTGTATCTACTGAGCTCCCCGGCTCCCCCTAGACCCCTTCCCCTGAGCACCAGCGAGGCAGAACCTGGCGCTCACACCCATGCTGTCCCTGCCCACTTCTCAGGGGTCTCTGTAGGGTCTGGGATTCCTCTGGCCACTCTTGGATGAGCTACCCTCATTCCCCATTCCCTTTTGCCCCTCAGGCCCTGGGCTCATCCTGATCTCAGCCTGCCCTTCAAGCCTCCCAAATCTAAAGACTGTACCACACTGGTCCACTCACCCAAATACAGGTGGAAGCTCCCGTCTCTGAACCTTCTTTTTACTCTTCTCCTAACCCCGCCTCCCCAAGCCAGTGTTATCAATTTGCTAGTAATTCTGGGACCTGGATTTAGCCAGACAGCTGCAAAAGGTCACCCTGGCCCTCACCATATTTCGGGGGATGCTCTCAAGATTTTTCTGCCAGACCCTTGAAGTCTCTTAGACAAGCTTTCCACTGCCTGCCCACCCCTCTGAGTCTCCTCCAGACTCACTTCTTTCAGGAGTCTCACTCCAGTACAAACTCTTGTCTCCACCTATTGCCAAGAGGAGTAGCCTCTTGCGTTTAGCCTCTCTGCCTTCTGCTGCTAATGGATCTGTCATTGCATTTAGTTGTGTGGTTGCTGTTGTGTCAGTCGCTCAGGCGTGTCCGACTCTCTGCGACCCCATGGACTGTAGCCCAGGCTCCTCTGCCCATGGAATTCTCCAGGCAAGAAGACTGGAGTGGATTGCCACGCCCTCCTCCAGGGGTGACACAGGGATCGAACCCAGGGATTGAACCCAGGATCCTGCATTGCAGGGAGATTCTTTACCATCTGGGCCACCGGGGCAGCCCACTGTCTATCTCCCTTTGTTCATTTTAACCTATGGGTCCCGTGCCCCAGGGCGTTCTGTCTTCTGAGCCCCAGACATGTGCTGTGTTCATCTCATTGTCCACAGTCCCGGTGTGCTCTGCACAGGCCAGCCTCCGCCGCCTTCCCAGGCACGGCCTGGGACCCCAGTCATTTCCATGCAATTTCATCCCTTGCCTTTCCTTCCCTGGGAAGGCACGCCGCGGTGGGCCGTGTAATGTGAGAAGGACCTCTTAACCACATTGAGTGGCTATAATGAGTTGCCAGCCTCGTGGGAACTCAGATCAGAGGGAAGCAAGAGAGCAGAGTGTCAGCTCAGATTATCCATGTGGCGCTGATGGAAGAACTGGCTCTTAGTGGGTCCATTAACTACACGAACCACAGCCCCGCCAGAAGGTGAGAGCTGGAAACCGAGGGAGGCCAGGATGTGTCTGCACAGCCCTGGCTGCTCTCCTGCCAGAGAGAGGACTCAGCCAAGAGGCTCCACTGTACTGAGCAAAAGTTGCCAGAAAAGAGGGAGGTGAGGACTAGCTCCTCCATCCGTCTTAGAGCTGAACATTGAACGCTGAGCTGGTCACCAGTGACACAGTGGGAAACAGGTAGAATGTCCTGCCCTCCCAGAGCTTATGGTCAGTGCTTTTAAGCTGCTTCCCGATAATCAAGCCCCAAATATCAGCTATTCTAGCTCTCTGCAAATTGTCAAGTTTCCTGATGAGCACAAAAGCAGCAAATATCAATAATGCATTTTATAAGGCATCCATGTAGAAGTGGGAAAATGATATAGAACCACCTCCTTGCTTCCTGACCCAAACAGAAGTACCATGGCGGGGGGCGGGGGTGGGAATGTGTTGCTACTGTGTCCAGCCTCTGTGAAAATCCAGGGAAAACAGGATACTACATTAGTTGTGGTTGGGTATCTTACAAGACTTACATTTTAAACATCCCTGGATGCCAAGGAATTCTGAGTATGTATTCCCTCACACAAGGGCTGGCAATGTGTTGCTCAAACAAAAACGAAACATACACCAGCCATTCCTGCCTTCTCACCATTTATGAAATTCCACCTGCCAGTGCTTTCGAGAGCTGCTCCCAATCGCCTCTGTGTGTCCTCACGACCCCACCACATCACACAGACACGCACAGCCCATGAAAGGGAGCCATTCGCCACTCAGGCCAAGTGGAGCTCTGTCCCCAGCACACATCCGTGCATTCACTGCTGCCCATCAGCACACCAGAAACATGGCTCAGAACTCTGGCGCCCCATCTTGGAAGGCGACATTGCCAGGGAGCCCCAAAATGGCATCTGAAGCTGGAACTCTTCCCCCCTTCACAGCTGGTTCCATGGGGAGCTTATTTCAGAAAATCCTATCACTCTCTACTCTCCAAACGTACATATCACAGGCTTCTGAGCCGCGTTCACCCTGGGCTACAATCTGTCTAGCTATTTAAATCGAATACAGCGAGATATATTTGACACTGCTTCTCATTAGGGTTTTCTTGGTCTGTGTTCTCTGTTTCAGCATTGGTTGGAGTTTACAAAGTCTGTGGTGAAGCAATTGAGATGTAAGTACTGTCCATGAAAAGACAGAAGCCTCGCCCCTGGGGAGGGTGGGAGGAAACCACCTCCTTGTAATGTGTCTTGGGAACCTTCCGTTGTTCTGAGCAGAAGTTGGCCCTAAACACGAGAGGATCTTCTGATGGTTCAGAGTCCTGTGCATCCAGGGGGGCAGTGAGTCCTGTCATCTGCCGAAGAGGGTCTTTGCTGATGGACACCTCTTTTTCTGTGCAGCCCAGCCTCCGTTCACCATGTGTTTCCGTGTGAAGTTTTACCCTGCAGACCCTGCGGCCCTGAAAGAAGAAATAACCAGGTAAGGCTGGTTATTACATCCCTCAGCCTCCAAGACCTATTGGGAAGGATAGGAAAGAGGGGCCGTAACTTCCTAGGTCCCCTGGAAAGCTCCTAGGCAAGAATTCTTCCTAAATATAGCCTTACTTCTGCGTTTCACTTCCGCATGCTCACTTTGCTCATCTCCTCAAGAGAACTGCAACAAAGTGAGGTTCTTTCCTTCAAGAAGTGTGAATGCTTCACCTTAATCTGGCCATCTGCAAAGGTAGCTGGAGTAATGTAATTACTCAAAAGCACTTTTTTCTTTCACCAGTGATGTGGCCACCGGGGATGTTTTGGGAGAGGGCTGTATTGCTGCTTATTGGGGGCTTGAAATAGACTCCAGCAGCCTAAATGGCAAAGCAGGAAACTGGAAAACAAGCCGGGAAACACTGAGGATTTTGAATTCAAGTGGGTGACCTCTAGGGTGCTGATGGCCCAGGCTCGTGATAAACTCTTCATTGTGGGGATCATGTTACAGGGAAGGCAGGCAGCTGCGTGGCATGAACCGCGTCTCATCCAGCACCACTTGAGGATGAGAAAAAGCCTCTGTGCCCACGCCACGCTACAAGAGGCTCAGCGAGCAGGAGAGGCACCGCTTCCTCGAGGGCTTGGTACATGGGAGCCAAATTCACTCTAAAAGTCTTGCCTTAAAGGTTCAGGCACTCTCTGAACTGAGACTCTTAATTTTTATATTAGAAAGATCTGATTTTGACATTAGCAAAACCTTTACGTTTCCCTGTGAAGGGTGGAGCCCTCGGTAAAGATGTGATGCTAGGAAGTCCTAGAGCCGAGGAGGAGACGGCTCTGCCAGCTCTAACCCCTTCCCTAAAGTCTTAGAGACAACAGGGACTTCCCAAGTGGTCCCCTGCAGGAGGCGTGGGTTCAATCCCTGGTCAGGGAACTAAGATCCCACATACAGAGCAGTGCAGTGAGAAACAAAACCAAAAAACCTTAGAGACAGCCAAGACTGGACGAGGCCGTTGCCAGTGCAGAGACTGCTTGTCCTCTAAGGCCTTGAGACCTGTTTCTAAACCCTGAACCCGCCCAGCCTGAAGCGCTGAGGACAGTGCCCTGTGTAGTTAGAGCCAAATCTCGTGCTCCGGAACTGGGCGCCTGCAAAGTGCAGGCCCCGCTCGACCACACGGAAGTGGGTGTGGCTCCCACTTGTCTTTTGAAAACCAAGCTCATCCGTATTCAAGAGCAAACCTGTAGCTTCAGGCAGGAGAGTGAGGGGAGAACCATGATGTTTAACCATTTAAGCAGAGAAGAGTTTGAGCAAAGCACTGGCCTGCCCTGCTCAGGGGGCACTAGTGGTAAAGAACCTGCCTGCCAAGGCAGGGGACGCAAGAGACACAGGTTCAGTCCCTGGATTGGGAAGATCCCTCTGGAGAAGGGAATGGCAACCACTCCAGTATTCTTGCCTGGAGAATCCCATGGGCAAAGTGGCCTGGCAGGCTGCAGTCCACGGGGTCAGACACAGCTGAAGTGACTGAGCACGCCCTGCTCGTGACTTCCAGAGTGTTTGTCGTAGCCCTGCCCCTCCCCCGTGCCTCTCCCTACCTTCTCCCCTCGCCTCTCCCTCCCCTTCTCCCCTTGTCTCTCCCCCTCCTCCCCCTTCTCCCTCCCCCTTGCCTCTCCCCCCTACCTCCCCCTTCTACCCCTTCCCTCTCCTCCCTCCCTCCCTCTTCCCTCTGGAAAGAGGTGAGGAGGCCAGGGTCAACCCTGAAGACCAGGCTCCTGTCCACATGGCAGAAACATTTAACACATCTTTGTTGAAAGCCTGACTCCCCGCCTTCTAACACCCAGCGTTAGGATCACCTTGTCCACACCTCCGTGGATTAACAGAGAGGATGAGAAGGATTGGTCTAACAACCCAGAGGGCTGCCCGCGAGAGCACGGCAGACACACGGCCTTCTGATTTGACTGAAGGACAAAAGTACACGGTTCTCTCGGGCGTTAGGAGAGACTCTTCTAAAGCAAATGTCACTGCATAATACTAATGTGCCCCCCGACTAAAGGCAGCAGAGACCTGGGGGCTCAGATCCTGTTCTGTTACTTCTGTGTGGCCTTGAGCATAAAATCCTTGACTTCTCTGACCTTCAGGTTCCTTATTTATAAAATGAGGATGGTAATAGTACCCCACAGCTTTGTCAGGAGGATTAACCACTACACGGGGTCTTGTACTTCTAATGCACCCCCAGGGAGCCTGGCATTGAGCCGAGGCACACTGTTCATTGCCAGATCAGTCACATGGCCTGTGGACCCTAGCAGCTCTGCAGAGGGCACAAGTCCACCTGGTTCTGGCTTTGCTCCCTTGTTGCTGTGATAATCCCCACTCCTCTTCTGTCCCAGCTAGCGTCCTGACACTTAAGCAACTGAGGCCTGAGAAAGCCAGGGTCAGGCTTCTCTCCAAGTCAGCAGACTTTAAAGACACTGGCAAGAGTGTGAACTCCACCCCTCTCTGCACACATCATGCCCACCATCCTCCACTGGGGCCCCCAGCGTCCAGAATCTGATGCCTGATGATCTGAGGTGGAGCTCAGGTAATAATAACAGAAGTAAAGTGCATAAGAAGGTGATAGCTTGAATCATCCAGAAACCATCACCCCCCACCCTCCCTGGTCTATGGAAAAATTGTCTTTCATGAAACCAGTTCCTGCTGCCAAAAGGCTGGGGACCACCGCTCTACTGTTTTCCTGCTGCTCTCCGCCTCAGTAGCCCTCCTTCCCTCGGGCACATTTTTTCCAGGCATTGCCAGGAGTGTGGCTCTCAGGGCGCCTGGGTCTGCTTTGGAGTCTGTGTCCCCGCTCCCTGGGGCGTTCTGTGGAGGCCTGGGCTCAGCTGCACCTAAGTGGGTGCCTGCCCTCGCCTCACTCAATGCCCACAGTTCACTCCTGGCTTAGAGCCCTGTACCCCACCTTCCTGCCAGACTAATTTAGCCGTCAGTGTGTTTTTTCCGGGCATTATTGGTCCTAAATTTCACCGCCGTCTCGGCTGTCCCCATAAAGCCAGGCTGAGAGGAGGGATGAAGTAGGGAGTAAAGAACTGTGCTTCAATTTATCTCTTGGATTCTTCCCAGATGATAAATTTAGTTGCCAAATCCTGATTAATCTCTTTTGTCATTTTTTAAAGTAATAAATAGATTTTCTTGTCTGAGCTAGAGACAAGGCAGAGAAAATGGGGATTAGGCAACAGATTTAGCTTTTAACAACGGCTGCAGGTGTTCGAACTGGTTGAAAGATCAAGTGATAGAAGGCGATTGAGTGCAAATGGGGCCCCACCTTCCCAGGAAGCAAAGGGCCCCGACACATGTTTGAACAGGTGCTCAAAAAATGTTCATAGATTTTTTTAGGCCATTTTTTAAAAATGTTAATAAAGCGTATAGGTAATTTATTCCAACGGTGAATGTCACTTGAGCTTAGCTTAGGCTAAGATGAGTTGGCAAACTTTTTCCGGAAAAGGCCAGATCAGAAGTATTTTAGGCTTTGTGGGCCATATGGTCGTGGTCACAACTACTCTGTTCTGCCATTGTGATGCAAAACCAGCCGTAGACAACACATACATGACGGGCATGGCTGTGTTCCAATCAAAGGTTATTTTATCTCACGGGATTCTGGTGGCAGGCTTGGTTTGCCAGCTCTGGGCGAAGGAATCAAGAAGACCCAAGTTCAAATCCCAGATCGTTCTTTAGCTGGATATGTGACAAAGCAAGCAACACTGCCTCTGATCATTCCCTCTCCTCGTGTATGAGACAGGGATTAAAACAGTAATCACCTTATTGAGTTGCTGTGAGGGTGAAATGAAAGAGTGCATGTTAAACGGCATACAGCCTATCTAAAAGATGACAGAGGAAAACCTGAGTAAATCACTGGAATGTCAGCTCCATAGAAGGAGGACTCTGGTTCTCTGCTGCATTCCCAGCCGCTGTGGCAGTGCCTGGCACACGCATGTGCTCAGAACTGGATGGGTGGGTGGGAAGGAGGGAAGGTGAAGAGGCACAGGATGTATAAGCTCTCCAAAAGTGAAAGTGAAGTCGCTCAGTCGTGTCCGACTCTTTGTGACCCCATGGACTGTAGCCCGCCAGGCTCCTCTGTTCACTGGATTTTCCAGGCAAGAGTACTGGAGTGGGTTGCCATTTCCTTCTCCAGGGGATCTTCCCAGCCCAAGGAGCGAACCTAGGTCTCCACGTTGCAGGCAGACGCCTTACAGTCTGAGCCACCAGGGAAGTCATAGGCTCTCTAGAAGAATATTAAAGGTAATGAAACATGAATCTCTAATTCCAAGGAGCCCACAATCTAGTATTGGTGTGGAAGATATACTAAACTTGATTACAGTCAGGGAAAAGAAGGGCAGAAAATAGAGGAAGCCAGGGGCAGAGAGGAAGACAGGGCCAAAGGGTCTTCTGGAAGAAACTCTTCAGGGGCCACCAGTGCTTTCCAGAGTTCAGAACCTCTAATTGTGGGAATATCTCTGGATTAATCCCTACCCTCTGATGTCAGAAATCACAATGCCAATACCAGTACCTTGGATGTGCGTGTTCCAGAAACGCTCGGGTTTTCCTCCGTCATCTTTTAGGCTCTCACACATTCTGCCTTTGCATGGTCCTCCCATCACTTTAGGACAGCCTGGCATCTAAACAAAACTGGACATGAGGTAAAGCCTCTTTGAAGCAAAAAAGGAGAGAGGCAGAGTTCAACCAAAAAGGTGTGCTAAAGAGCAAGCCTTTCTGTCTTAAATCTGATCAAAAGCTGATTTCTCTTTTTTCCAGTGAGAATTTCTCTCTGATGAAAAGGAGTTCCCCTGACTTCATTTAGGACCTTTCTCTCCCTAACCATAGCTCACTAAATTACCACAGGGGTAGAAAAAGTATCAGGTAGAAAAAGGTTCTGTTTCCTCTGAACAGAGGAATGTCTCTATATTCAAAAGCAGAGACATTACTTTGCCGACAAAGGTTCGTATAGTCAAGGCTATGGTTTTTCCTGTGGTCATGTATGAATGTGAGAGTTGGACTGTGAAGAAGGCTGAGCACTGAAGAATTGATGCTTTTGAACTGTGGTGTTGGAGAAGACTCTTGAGAGTCCCTTGGACTGCAAGGAGATCCAACCAGTCCATTCTGAAGGAGGTCAGCCCTGGGATTTCTTTGGAAGGAATGATGCTAAAGCTGAAACTCCAGTACTTTGGCCACCTAATATGAAGAGTTGACTCATTGGAAAAGACTCTGATGCTGGGAGGGATTGGGGGCAAGAGGAGAAGGGGACGACAGAGGATGAGATGGCTGGATGGCATCACTGACTAAATGGACATGAGTCTGAGTGAACTCCGGGAGTTGGTGATGGACAGGGAGGCCTGGCGTGCTGCGATTCATGGGGTCGCAAAGAGTCAGACACGACTGAGCGACTGATCTGATCTGATCTCCCTAACCATAGCTCACTAAATTACCACAGGGGTAGAAAAAGTATCAGGTAGAAAAAGGTTCTGTTTCCTCAGCTATACAATGTGGGAATTAGGCTGTGTGACTCCTCCTATGAGGTTCTGAGCCTGGGTACCCCAACCTGCCTGATCGTCATGAACAGCTGGTCTGGGCAGCCCAGCAAGCTGACCCCTTGCCTGGCAGCCCAGCGGCCCTGGTGACAATGTCCCCAGCAATTGGACAGGCTTCCTTAGGCCCTTGTGTGGCAGGAGAGAACGTGTCACGGCATCTTGGGGATAAGTGTAAGGATGCTATGAGTCATGTGGGATGGATTTCATGACTGACAACACTGAGTCACTGGTTACCTTCTCAAATGAACAAAACACAAAGCTTGATGGAAGTCGCTGGGGCAGAAAAGGAAGGGGGGACCCCTGTGGAACTCCGTTCCATGGAGCCATCATTTGGTTCTTTCATGAGCTTGTCTCTTGTCCTCTGAAGACTGCAGTGTGCTGCTTTAGGATGCTGACTTGCCCCTCCCTTGACCCTCCCATCCTGTGATGACCCCGTCACCGGACCGTATTCCTGCAGCCTTCCCCTTGAGCTCCCTGTAGCTCTTCTACCTTCACAAGGTTGAAGGAAGCCTGCCCAGCAGTGGAAAGCCATGTTTCCGCTCCAGCTCACCCGAGGTCCCTGTCGTGCATCAATCGTGGTTCTCGCTGTGAGGAGGGTCCTTGGGGAGCAAATCAGAAGCTCCGGAGGAGCCTTTTCAAACCCAGGACCACTCATATGCAGAGTCACATGCTCCCCACCCCCCCGGGGGTGTTGTCCTCACCACCACATTGAGGATCGCTGCCCAGGGCCTCTGAAACCTCTCCTTCAGTCCAGTATGTGCTGTCACTGAATGTTGGACAAGCAGAGGGCTGTGGGCGGAGTAATGCATGAACTCAGGTCCAGGAAGTGATCCACAAGCAGGAGGCCAAAGGCTTGCTATCATGCCCTCCCAAAGCCTGGGACAGGTGGGGCTGGAGGGGCAAGAGGAAGAAAAGGGCTCAGCCCCTCCCTTCCACACATCTTGTGATATTCCACCATGGGAAGCAGAGTGTAGACAAACTGGATTTGGTGGTGGTGGTTGTTCACTTCAGAGAAGGCAATGGTACCCCCACTCTAGTACTCCTACCTGGAAAACCCCATGGACGGAGGAGCTGGGTGGGCTGCAGTCCATGGGGTCGCTAAGAGTTGGACATGACTGAGTGACTTCACTTTCACTTTTCATTTCATGCATTGGAGAAGGAAATGGCAACCCACTCCAGTGTTCTTGCCTGGAGAATCCCAGGGACGGGGGAGCCTGGTGGACTGCTGTCTATGGGGTCGCACAGAGTCGGACACGACTGAAGTGACTTAGCAGTTGTGCACTTGCTCACTCATGTCTGACTCTTTGCGACCCTGTGGACTGGAGTATGCCAGGCTTCCTGGTCCTTCAGTATCTCCCGGAGTTTGCTCAAACTCACATCCATTGAGTCAGTGATGCCATCCAACCATCTCATCCTCCGTCGCCCCCTTCTCCTCCTACCCTCAATCTTTCCCAGCATCAAGGTCTTTTGCAGTGAGTCAGCTCTTTACATCAGGTGGCTAAAGTATTGGAGCTTCAGCATCACTCTTTCCAATGAATATTCAGGGTTGATGTGCTAGATTCAGTTTAAAAAATTACTATTCACTGCATGATGTAATTTTCCTTCGGTTTTCCTTGGCAAATATTGGGTCGATTGGGGGTATAGTAGGTGGGAAAAGGAGGGGAATTCTTACTAACTTCCACACTACAGCAGTCATCTTCCCTTTGGTTTGAGGAGGGTGGTCTACCCTAATGTGGTTAGAAGGATGCTTTTGAATTTCTTAGGGACAGTGCTTCATAGATTTTAATATATGTCCAGATCACCTGTGGATCTTGTTACAGTGATTCATTAGGTCTCACATGGGCTTGATTCTCCATTTCCAACAAGCTCCCACCTGCTGCTGATACCTCTGTAAGGTGGGCTACACTTCGGGTAGCAGGGCTTAGAAGAGAATGAAGATTACTCTGTTTCTATTTAATTACTTGAATCACCAAGCCCCGGGCTCTGAGTCACCTGCTGGTGACCCTCCTCACCCTAGAAGTTGTGCTGTCACTGGTCTGCTTGCTTTTGAGCATTTTCACATGATCCGGTGGGCATGGAATCCTCGGTGTTATTCTTCTGCCTGAAAACAGAAGCAATGGAAACCTCGAGTTGTCCAGGAAGAGCCTAATTTCTTTTTGGTTCAAGCTGATGGAATTTAAGGGAATTTTACTTATATTCCCAGGGCTTCCCTTGTGGCTCAGCTGGTCCCTGTGTTGGAAAGATCCCCTGGAGAAGGGAAGGGCTACCCACTCCAGTATTCTGGCCTGGAGAATTCCATGGACTGGATAGTCCAGGGGGTTGCAAATGGTCAGACATGACTAAGTGATTTTCATTTTCCTTTTCACTATATTCCCGTTACTCCTGTAGGGATGCTGTAGTTATCTATGACTGTTTAACAAAATGCCACAAAACTTAGCTTAAAATCACAAGTATTTCTCATCTCTGAGTGTCTGCAGGTCAGGAATTCAGGAGCAGTTAAGCTAGGTGGCTCCAGCTCAGGGTCTCTCTTGGGGTTGAAGCCAAGAGGTGGGCTGGGCCGGTGGTCATCTGAAGTCTTGACTGATTCACTTCCACCATGGTATACTCACATGGCAGAAAGCTTCAGTTCACTTCTAGCTGTTGGCAGGAGGCCTCAGTTCCTCACCACATGGACCTTTCTGTAGGACTGCTTAAGTATCCTCGAGCAGAATGAGTGATCCAAGAGAGAGAGAGAATGAGGAGAAAGCTGTAGGGATGTTATGACCTGGTCTCAGACGTCAGACATTATCACTTCTGCTTTATTCTGCTTGTTTGAAGCAAGCCACCGAGTCCAACCCACACTCAGATGGAGCAAATTAAGCTCTACCTCTGGAAATGCAGAGTATCAGGGAATTTCTCGACTTTTTTTTGTTTTTTGCTTCACTGCATGGCTTGTGGGATCTTAGTTCCCCAGTCAGGGGTTGAACCCGCACCCTTAGCAGTAAAAGCATAGAGTCCTAACCACTGGACAACCAGGGAATTCCCTGTGGACATGGTTTTAAACCACCACAGATGCCCCCTGGCCAAAGAACTGCTGTGGTGGGTGACTCACTTAAGGGCTTGATACCCCTGGCTTCTGCTCTTCTCAGGGGATCTGTGATGTAATGTACAGCAGAGACTCCACTCCTTGCAAAGATCTTTCAAAATGGAGCGTCAACAATTCTGTGGTCACAGGGTCCACCCAACTACTTGTGAGAATACGAAGCAGCCATAGCACAGCACCGAGAGGGAGGAATAACATGGTGATGAAGAGCCAACCTCCGTCTTAAACTTGAATCCTGGCTCTGCCATCTTCCAGTTATGTGCCCTTGAGAAAATCACTGAAGCCTCAGTTTATCTTATAAAAAGGGGACAATAACAGTATCTGTTCTCAGAGTGGTATGTGCAAATTAGCTGAGAGGCTGCAGTAAAGTGTATAATCCCCGGACTGGCAGATGGTAAGTGCTCAATACGCATCAGCTGCTATGGGTTGCTCTTGAGAATCAGCCTACTTCCACCTGAGGTGAGAGTGCCCTGTGGTTGAAGAAATGCTAGCCACAGGTTTCTGTCCATCCCTCACCGGTGCCTCTTATTACACCTTATTCAAATTCTAAGAGATCTGGTTGACCTCTGCCAATAACGAGGGCTGTTCCACATAAGGACAGGTCCACTGGCGAGCAGAGGCAGATCCCTCCCATGGGCTCGTTCCTTCCCCACATTTCTGCTTGTTTATTGGTTACTTACTTACCTGTCTACCTACCTGCACTGGGTCTTAGTTGCAGCACGCAGAATCTCCAACGTTTGTTATGACGTACGGGATCTTTACTTGCGGCACATGGGATCTAGTGCCCGACCAGGGATCGAACCCGGGCTCCTCATGAGGAGCACCAAGTCTTAGCCACTGAATCAGCAGGGAAGCCCCCTGCTTCTTAGGAGACATCAGCGAGAGTCCGAGGAGGAGAGCGGCTCCGTCAGCCCCTCTCATGACACAGGTTGCTTTGTCGGTGCTGAGAGACTGGAGTTGGCTCCTTCCAGAGTCCAACACTGGGCACAGTGCTTTTAACCAGAAGATACCATTTCTGTTTTGAGCTGCAGGAGGAAACTGACAGGTTATTTGGAATTGAACCTCAAAATCAGTTCAGGGCAAAGTGCTTGAAAGAGTCTAGTCCTCAGGGATATGAAAAATGTATTTGTTCTGGGACATGTTTTGAGATTTTTGTTTTGAGGTAGTAAAAGTGTCCTGACAGAGATTTTGATAGGCTGATACTACATATTTATATCTTTAAAGCAATCAAAGAAATCCTTTATAGTTCATTCTCTGTTTTCTCTCCAGGTATTTAGTCTTCCTGCAGATCAAAAGGGATCTCTACCATGGCCGCCTCCTCTGTAAAACATCAGATGCAGCCTTGTTAGCCGCTTATATCCTTCAAGGTAATGACTTTTGACAGGATAAATTTGCTTTTCATGCTAAGTACTGATTACATTATTTCAGTTACCACAGATGACTACTTCTTGGATACAAACAGTATCTAACTTGAAACAGAGTCCAAGTTAAAGGGCTTTGCCTGGACTCCCTTGATCCAAGAAGCTCTGACCACTCAGCCTCAAGTTGTCCACAGTTCAAGTCTTTCTGGAAGCCCCTTCAAGTCATTCAGACTCTGTTTGTGTCGGGAGGAGGGAGTGTTTCCCTGCACCCTTGGTTGATAAAGTTACTAAGCCTCTGGAGAGTAATCTGAATCTGTTTGTTCTGTTTTTTCCCTGTCCTTTTGTGCAAATCTCAAAGATGTGAAGCGCCTTGGGATTCTGGTGTCAGTTTCAGAGACTTTCCCATTCAGATTGCTCAAAGTTGAAAATGTTTCCAAGTTACAAACCCATTTTCTACACACAAATAAGAGTTGGGGCTGTACCCAGCCGATACCCAGACTGGCTTTTTTTTTTTTTTTTTCAAAACAGAGAAAGGTATGCACTCTTCATACATCATCCCTTCTCCTTTCATGAGATGCAGGAGACTCCTAAGTGCCACTTCCTGGACTTCTCTTAGTCCTTTAGCCTGAAACTGTCACTGGGTTATTTTGGACTATAGCGCTAAAATCGTGAAGTTTCTCCCAAAGAAACTGAACTCGTAATCGGAAATCTGTGAACTCCAGGAAGCTATTTTGTGAATAGAACCTAAAAAAAAAATGCTTGCCAATAAGAAACTAAA
>NW_011494633.1:4018081-4021296 GCF_000754665.1 Bison bison bison | reverse complement strand
GGAAAACCTGGTCCCATCTAAGTGAAATTTTAAACTCTAGTCTTTTCTTTAGTTTTACCCTGACAGCCATATTGAAATTTTTTTGTTTGTTTTAAAGAAGTCACTGATATCCAACATCGATGTTTCCCACTGGGAGCTTTCTAAGTAAAATTATAATAAAGGACCCCATGGCTCAAGGTCATTTCAGACATTAAGCCCCAGGAAACCTTTAGTCTCTTTCTAAATGATAGAAATTCCCAAGTAATTTGGAAGATACTATCAGGAGACTAGTGCCACAGAACAATACTCAGTTGTGAAAAAAGGCACATTTTTTCCCTTAATATTTACTCCTCACTCAAGACTTCTCACCTGCACTGGCTGTGGTTCTCACTAGGGAAGGAGAAAAGACAAGCGCACAGCGGCTGAACTGCTCAACACCCTTCCTCCTCACGCACACACAGCATTCCCTGCGGGATGCTCCGTGTGGAGAAGGCTGGGTTCTGACCTGGAGACACACTGTGAGGAGTAGTGTGGGCTCAGTGACCCCCCGAAGTTCACTGATCTGAGGTCTCAGCAGTTAGGGGACGGACTCTGTAAATTTTCAGGGGGAGAAAGCCCAGCCCCACCCCCACAGGGAACTGGGAAGTCAGCCTTGGGACCCGATGCTCCTGAACTCCGTGGCACTATCTGGTTACAGCCAGTCTTCCCACTCTACAGGCTTCTCCAAGGGGCCTGGCACCTGGTCAGCCCTCAGTGAATAGTTACTCAAATATATTCACTTGATCTGATTGGACCAAGAGTTGAGTTCTGAGTTTGGGTCATGAGTCAGTCATCATTTGGCTGTGTCCCTGCTAAAATCTTCAAAACGAGATTTAGACTTTGTATGTGGCCACAGGCCCAGAAGGTTCTGATCTCCTGATCCAGCTCAGTTTTCTTCACTGCCACAAAGAGCTTCGCTCCCAGGTGCTCTCCTAGTGGCTGAATGGATGTGGGCGTGGTGCAGGGGTCTGAGCTTTCACAGCAGTTTTCCATGTGGTGGCCTCAGAACACGGGCTCAGCTCCACTGTCTCCACGTGGCCTTGAAACCAACCCAGTCAATGGACACATGAGGGAAAACAAAGCTGGGCCTGCTCCTGAGGACCTGCCCTCCGCCCCACCCACAGTCGTGCTCAGGATCCACTGTTCTTGGCAAATCTGGTGCAGACTTTGCCTTTTGCTCTGCGTGTTAGTCTCCTGTTGTGTTGCCAGTGACGATTTACCTGTCCTGTCTCCTATTGTTTTCCTCTGCTTTCCTTTTGCAAGCGGAGATCGGGGATTATGACCCAGGAAAACACCCCGAAGGCTACAGCTCCAAGTTCCAGTTTTTCCCTAAACATTCAGAGAAGCTGGAAAGGAAGATTGCTGAGATTCACAAGACAGAGCTCAGGTGCGTGTCCCTGGGTTCAGGCCAGGCCACTGTCTGCTCCGGTAGACCCAGCCCTCCTCACTCCAGGATGTGACGATGTTCCATCCTCCGTGATCCACTGCTGGTACAACCCTAAGGCTCCCTCTCTAAGAACAGTGGTGTAGGCTGTGGCTTAGAGGCAAGAGAGATGCTATACTATAAGGAAAACGGTGAAGGATTTGCCTCTGAAAGGTATTTGCTTCACTAAGATAAATGGAGAGAGAGACCAGGGTGGGGGTGGGGGGAGGTCGGGGCAGGGCAGTAGCGGGGTGTGGAGCAGAAGCATGAACTGGGGAAAAGGGAAAAATAAAAGAAATAGCAAAAGAGAACAGAGAGAAGAGAGGAGGGTTAAGAAAATGGGCACACCTCCACCCCTGGTCTGTGACTTCTGGGTCAGCAGATACGACTGAGCAGGGCCAGATGCTCTGGGTGCCGGGAGATTCCTGGTTCGGGGGTTGTGACTTTAACACTGCCTCCCTCAACCCCACACGGCTGTACCCAGGGAAGAGGGGGAGAAGCAGCCAGAAACAGGAGGTAACTGTCCTCCTCAGATTGTCCTAGTTCACCCAGAATATACCCAAGTCCATAAAAATAGTATTAATGCATCCTTTCACCCATATGAAATAGGGTTTTCTACAAAGGTTTTTATTTAAAAAAGCAAAACAAAGGGGTATTTAGGCTCTACTTTGTATGGCATGCTGGAGCAGACGCTCAACTGCTAAACTGTGAAGAAAAAATTTACATACAATACAGCATATTAATACAGTACAATTTTTTTTACTCTTTTAACATATTTTGTAACTACCTTTCTGGGGAAGGACAGTGTTCAAGGGGAGCGGGAGAAAAATATTCCTAATGATAATATTAAGCTTAAACTAATTCCTAACTGATGGCTCCCCACCCCCCCACACACAAAAAAAATCCTTCACCTTCACTCAAAAATTTTACCAAGAAATATGTCCCCAAAGCCTCCTTACTTTTATAAACAGACCTCCTGCCCGCTGTGTGTGGCCATATTGGACCCCACCCCGCCTAGAGGAATGAAGACCCCCATCAGAGGTGGAATCCCAGCCTCTCCCACGGCTCCTCCCATCACTCTTAGCGAATAGCGGCCCCTTGTGGTAAAAGTCAGAATAGACACAGATGATGAGGGCTCATGGCTCATTCAGAGAGAGACCCAGGGTGTGCTGGGGCTGCCTGGAGTCTCTGCCAGGAAGGTTTTAAGAGACGTCAGAGCAGTGGAGACAGTCCTCCAGAAACCTAACAGAAGTCAGGGGGATCCCCCAGGAAATGATGTCCACTTGGAGGACCCCAGAGGGTTGGGCTGACTCCAGGGGTGAATGGAGCCCACGGAGCCCTGCAGCCTCCAGACAGGCAACAGAGCCTCCCTGGAAGGGGTGTCGGTGTTCAGTGGCCTCTGGGACCTGGCTTTCTGTCTGCTGTGCCAGCGTTTTCCCAACACCTTCCCTGTGTCTCTGGTGCGCTGGTGGAGGTACGCATCTGCGTTCCACAGAACCCTCACTGCTCACACAGGCTCAGCCTCATCTTCATCACATAGAACTGGTCTGCATTTCCTCACCCGGATTCTGAGATCCTTGAGGGCCCCGGCTGTGCATTAAATTCTATGGTATGTTTCACACCTGGCCGCCCAAAGGCTGCTGAGGTGTTGATGGATTGCTGCCTCTCCAGAAAGACAGGAGCGGGAATCCAGGGCTGTTCCTCCTTGGGCGGGCTTGTCTTCTTGCCCTGCCATAGGACTTAAGGCAGATGATGAACTTAGAGAGTTCCAGTC
>NW_011494633.1:4013148-4017981 GCF_000754665.1 Bison bison bison | reverse complement strand
ACAGTCTTGTCCAGCAGCCGTCGGAGTTGTTGACTGCACAAACTGCCCGCCCCCTCCTGACCCTGAAGCCCACCCCGCATCAGTGGAAGGACGTCAGCTTGCCAGGGCGCTGGACACTGAGACCCCATGTGACCCTGCTTGCCCCGGTCCTGTTCGGAGCTTGTCCACACCTCTGCTGAGGAGCCAGCAGGAGGGGGACGATGCTCAAGGCTCCTTCTTCAGAGGGCTTGGTGCCAGCACTGGTTTCTTCCTTTTTCTGTTTGTTTCCTCTTCATAGTCATCACTTTGTGGGCAGACAGAGCTATTGTGGAGTCTGGGGAGCTCAGCAGCGTCTGTCGCTGCGTCTCTTTTCCCCAGTCCCATGTTCCCTTTTTGTAAAGGAAGACGGTTAGGCAACAAGATACACAGGTCCTGTCTTGGTGTCTCAGTCCAGATCAGATGGCCTGCAGCCAGCCTATAGATGTATTTTTTCCTGCCCCCATCGTATTTAAAACTGGGAAATGCCACGTAAAAATCAGTATGTCTGAATTCTCTTTAAAAATCGCACCCAGCAATGCTGGGCCGTGCTTTCCAACACTACCATCTTGGAGCTGGAGAGCAACTTCCCTCTATAGATGGGGCGGCATTCCCAGTTAGCCACAGTCCCCACCACTCCCTATGGTGTTACACTCAGCCCATGTCTTTCATCACACAGCCTGCCTCACTCTGAAGACATCTGAGGGTTTGACCCTAGAAGAGGGTCTGTGAAGTCGTTCCTAGGACAGAGCCGGGAGCACACCCCATGAAAAAATAGGAGCGTGAGAGACCCTGGGCACTTCTTAATTGAGTTCATCTCAGGGGAACCTATAGGAGCAGGAAATCCTGAATCGCTTCATTTTCTTTATTCCAGTGGTCAAACACCAGCAACTTCAGAGCTGAACTTTTTAAGGAAAGCTCAGACATTGGAGACGTATGGAGTGGACCCCCACCCGTGTAAGGTAAGGCACCCCTGTGGCTGGAGACTGCACCGATCTTGCCCCCCGCCCACCAGAGGATGACAGGCAGGGAGGGACCTCATGCCTGCACCCCCCACCCCTTCAATATTGGGATGATTGGCTTCATTAGTGACAGAGGGCAGAGAAAACATCTCATTGTGAAAACTCCTCTGGATTCCACTCTGCGGAATCTTGTGCCACATCAGAGCTGAAGCATACAGGCACAGTCCGTCTAGATAACAAATCTGAAACCAGGGCCCCTCTTTGGGAGCCGTGGGTAATTTGGTGGAACTGAGTAGAGGCGGAAGGTGGGCGCCCTGCCCCTCCCAGGGAATGATCAGAGGCAGCTCAGCGCACAGCCCACCCTTCTGTGACCCGTAATCTAGTTTCTGTCCAGGAGTGGGTTTTATTGACTGTAGAGCTGCAGTGGAGTCGCACTTAATTCCATTATGCGCCTGTGAGGGCGGGACGGGGACCAGCCCAGGAGGCTCTGCCCAGAGAAACCCTCTGTAATTACTCACATGCGTCTGGCACTTGGGAGATGAGCTCGGGCAGCCGTGGACACTGAGGAGATCGGTGGAGACCGTGGCCCTCTCTCCCTGTCTGTCTGTGGCTGGATCCCCCCGCATGTCATCTCATTCCAGCTCTGACGCTTCTGGTTTCTGCCTCAGTCCTCCAGATCTGTGCCTCTTTCTACCACCAGAGAGACCCCAGCAAAACTGACTCTTAACATTGACCTCTTGTTCCTAAAAAGTGAGGGGTAGTGTAGGCTTCCAACAAGAAAGAACAGAACAGAAACCAAAGAAGACAGAATTACCTTTCTCGTGGCCCCTTGGTGAGGAGATGCTCTTGCATAGGATTATATGCCGAAACTTCAGTTAACTTTGAGAACATTCTGGCACTCAGAAACCTGGCCACCCTCCCACCTCCCCAGTTCCTTGTCCACCAGCACAGCCGACTGACAGATAACCCGTGTTCCTGAGGGCACTGTCAGAAAACACATTCAGGCCGGTTTATACCGAAAAAACAAATGACATACGGGTATGTGCAAGTGAATTCGCAAAGCTTCCCGAATAATGCCTTCTGCACCACCAGCGTAGTTTAACTTGCATTGATGGCTTGGATACCAACGGCAGAGGGCTGAGAGGACCAAAGAGAGCTTTGGGGTCAACTGGCCTTGGTTTTAGTGCTGGTCTCCTCCTTACTGGGGCCTTCAGAGGCTTCTCTGAGCTTCCCTTGCCTTGTCCATGTGAAAGTCCTCAGCAGATACTCCTGAGTCACTTCAGGACCTCAGGAGACACCGCTGCCTTCTTTTCTTCTCCGCCACCCTGTGCATGGCTGAATTTGCTCCAGGTCTTCTCACAAGACTTTCAGGACTGAGCAGTTTCCTGGCCAAGAAGCAAAAGCAGAATTGTCGCATTTCCCAATGGATTCAAGTGAAAACTGGTAATAAAATCAGGTACCACTGCAGGAGAAGACACTGGAGAAGAACCAAGCTGGGTCTTTGAGGAGTCTCGAACGTGAAGCGGCACACGTTAGGCTGTGTCAAGGTCACTTGGGTCTTATCATTATCACTTTGAGAGCACGTACTGTCTGACCTGCTGGGTGTTTTATTGGGAAAATGATTTTTCTCTGTGTCAAGTGTTTCTGCACTAGTGCTTTTGGCTTAGTAATAAACACGTGAGGCCTTTTGTTGGGAAAAAAAAAGACATAGCTGCCTAAAGATGCATATGGTCAACCGAAGATGCCAGGTCACCTCTGCATGTGACCCCACATCTGTTCGGTCCCTGTGAGGAGAGGAGGGTCCCTGGGTAGGGCCGTCACCTGGTGGCATGTAACCTGAGCATGACAACTGAGTGGAAGGCATGAAGGTCTCTCCTGTTGTCTCCGGAGATCAGGAAGCCAAGGAGCAGCCCGCTTGGTGTCCAGCCCAAATCCACATGCACCCTGGGACTGTGGGGCTCCTGGCTCAGCCCTGTCTTTGAGCCTGTCCACCATCAGACACAGAGGTGAAGGAACCAGTGTTCATACCAGGCATTGCACGAGGCCCAATCCCATGTATCACATCATTTCACCCCCGCGGCATCAACTCCAAGAAGGAGGGAGGGAGGAGAGGCTTTGTGGCGTGTCTTCCCAGGCAGGCCCACTGGAATCCTCTCACATTATTTCCTCATTTAATCCTCATGCCAGCACTGGGGTGTGGATATTATTCTTCCTGATTTATAGACAAGGAGATGAAGGTTCCGGCAGGCCACAGTGCGCAAGGCCCTGAGTGGCAGAGCAGGAATATGAACTAAGGTCCCTTCCCGTTGTGCATCTCTAAGGAGCAGAAGCGCCCAGGAGACTTCCTCGTGGAAAAGGTGGGAGCAGTCGTCTCACTGGGCTTCCACGCCCCTGTTCCTGGGCTCCATACTTCTTGCTGGTGCAGGGCCCTGCTTGCAGGCCCCACGGCTCATCTCCTTGGGCTCTAGCTCAGGATCTCCTCAGCCATTCTGGGCAAGGAGAACAGTCTGGGAGCCTTTTACTCTTGCCACTAAGTAGACTTACTTTGGTGATAGGCTCCCAAGCACTCGCCTTGACGTTGCTACAAGGGGAGCCGAAATAAGCTGGAGCACTCGGTGTAATAAATACTGATGATTTCTATTAACAGAGAGGCAATTACTGGGCCCTGGGAATCTGGGGCACGTAGCCCGAGGGAGGACAGAAGAAGAAGAATCGTTTCGATAATTAAATGAGAGCAGAACAAGGCTTCGGGTGGGCTCTGTTCTCCTGGACTGATTAAGAAGCTGCTGCTCTTCCTGTCCATGCTGATGGTTTCTTTCTGCCCAGGATGTCCTTGCCTGGCCCTGGGACTAGGAAGAGGAGATCCTACCAACTCTGGGTGGAACAGCCAGAGGGCTCCTCTCTAGCTAGCTATCTTACACTAATACACGAACCCTGAATTCGCAAAAGCTGTTCTGAGCTCTCTGCCTTTTCCCTGGGCCCCAGCTCCTGGCAGAAGCCCCCAACAGACCAAGCCTACAGCTGCTGGAGGAGAAAAATGGAGCAAACCGCTGATGGCCCAGCCTTGTGCCTGCCCCCCCAGCTTGACCCCTCTCCAACATCAGGGGACACCATCTTGCTCCTTTCAGGGAGCCTGAGCCTGGTGCTTTGCCCTGGTCTCCAGACTGTGGCCCCCTGCCCTGCTGAGGCTCACGGACTGGTCGAACTCATCACATGAGTTCCTCCTTATCATGAGTCTTGAAGGTGCCATTTATCGAGAGCCAGCACATGCCAGGCACGTACACACAGTATCTCATTTCATCTTTACAACTCTGCTAAGAATTCATTCTTGTCTTCTCTTTAAGATAAGAACACTGAGCTTTGAGGGACTAACATGTCCAGAGTTACTGGCAGGGACGGTACTGGGACACGAAGCTTCGATGTCTCCGTGCTGTGCTCTTTCAGTTGTCATCATGGTCTTCCACCTGGAGAGATGGCGTTTATTTAGGAACAGAGCAGGACTCACACCACCTCTGATCAAGAGAGGACAAAAAGGCCCATGAGACTTGAAATCATTGTAGAAAAATGTAACAAATTGATGAGGTGGTTTTATGCCTGTTCTGTACAGACCAAGAAAAAAGTTGACTTCAATAGGATCTAGATTAGATCAACCACACAAATGCAAGGTGGTGCCGTTTCCTTGCTCTTAAAGTGGGATCATTTGTGTTCATAATCCAGCTGCGTAGGCTCCTCTCTCGGAGAAGGCAATGGCACCCCACTCCAGTACTCTTGCCTGGAAAATCCCATGGGCGGAGGAGCCTGGTAGGCTGCAGTCCATGGGGTCGCTAAGAGTCGGACACAACTGAGCGACTTCACT
>NW_011494633.1:4006463-4013048 GCF_000754665.1 Bison bison bison | reverse complement strand
GGTAGGCTGCAGTCCATGGGGTCGCTAAGAGTCGGACACAACTGAGCGACTTCACTTTCACTTTTCACTTTCATGCATTGGAGAAGGAAATGGCAACCCACTCCAGTATTCTTGCCTGGAGAATCCCAGGGACGGGGGAGCCTGGTGGGCTGCCGTCTCTGGGGTCACACAGAGTCAGACACGACTAAAGTGACTTAGCAGCAGCAGCAGCAGGTTCCTCTCTAAAGCCACCCCCTATCTTGACACATCGCCCCCCAACCTCAGAAAAGCAGAACAAGAGGGATCAGTGCTGACTCGCCTCACCCTCAGGTTGGCCCCTCTTGGCTACCATGCAGAGAATGTTAGGTTTACTGCCCAAATGAAAAACTTGACTAAAGTCACTTAAGTGGCAAGTTTCTGCCAAGGTTTGCATTTCTGAGCTCTCGTGGGTGGATGCCAAGCCTCTTAGAGGGGGCTGCCTGCTCTCCTTATTGCCACTGTACATTCTTGTGGCTGTGTTTTTTGTTTGTTTGTTTAGACTTACTATTTTTTTTTTTGGACATGCCTCATGGCTTGGAGGACCTTAGTCCCCCAACCAGGAATCAAACCCATACCTCCTGCAGTGGAAGTGCAGTCTTAACCACTAAACCACCAGGAAAATACCATGACTGTGTTTAAGTATGTTGAAACTGGGTGACTTTCATGATTGGCTTAGTGTGAAGGTCCCCCAGCTCCAAGCTCTTTCAGGAATGGGCATCACTGTCTGGAAGAGCATATGCAATCTTCTTTGCTAAGGTTTTTTCTGTTTGTTTTTTTTAAGAATAATAGAGGCTTCATCCACCCAGATTGAATTAGTTTCCGTCAGGTCCAGAAGAAGGACTGTGTGACCTTGAGCAGCATTAACAACTGATAATGCTGTGGTCCTGACCCAGTCACCCCCAGGATGTCCTCGGGCCGGGGCGGGGGCGGGGGGTGGTGGTGCAGACAGAGCCTATTTCAACTGTATTCAGAGGTGGGTCTGGGCAAAGGTGGCCCAGTGTTCCCATTTCCAAGAAGCTGTCAGGACTGATTTCCAAAACTCCTTTTCTGGGCAGAGTGATCATCTCAGGGTGAACAGTTGATGACTGATGGATGCAGGTTAGGTCTCATGGTGGGTTCCATATGAACACGTGAATGACTCTGCAAACCCATCCCCTCCCCAAATCACCATTGGCCTTGTCCTGGCAGTACATCATTTAGGCCATCTTCCTAAAATTAGACAGAAATAATATATTTTTTTCCTTTTTTAATGATTTTTTAAAAAATTATTTGGCTGTACTGGGTCTTAGTTGTGGCCCGTGGGATCTTTAATCTTTGCTGCAGAGTGCAAGATCTTTAGTTACGGCGCGTGGGCTCTCAGTTACGGCATGTGGGCTCTAGTTCCCGGACCAGGGATGGAACCTGGGCCTTGGCATCGGGAGTGAGGAGTCTTAGCCACTGGACCACCAGGGAAGTCCTGAAAGTAGTATTTTTTGAAGTATGTATGGTGGTCCTCATCTTACAGATGAGGAAACTGAGGCCCAGAGGAGCAAGGAAGTTACGGAGCAAATTAAGAAGCATCGCTGGGGTCCTAAACCAGGACTGAAGCTCCTTCCACAGGGATGAGGCGCAGGACGGATACAGAGCAGGGCTGGTGGTAACTGCTGCATGGCTGGCAAGGCCTGGGTGTTTACTCCACTTCCCAGGTCACTGATGGCGCAGTCCGGGGGGCGCTGATACGTCAGCATGGAGAGGACAGGCAGGAAAGATGGCTGAGATGGGAGCCTGAGGGACAGGGTATGGCCGTCTGTCACTTCTTTCCCTGTCTTCATCTCCTTCTCTTGTCAGTAACTCGTCCTTTCACATATAAACCCCAGGGGCAGGCTCACAAGGAGAACGGCTCGTTAGAGGAAGGAAACCAGGAAGCTTCCAGAGATGGTGTCGTTGTGGCCGCCTGTGTGTTTTCACGCTGGCCCAGGTGTGAGGTTTCATGCTGTAATTCCAGTCCCGCTCCTCACGTGCAGAGACAAGTAGCAAAACCCCCAGCTGCCTGGCCCCCGCCCAGTGGATGCCAGGTGCCAGGGCCTTGCAGCAGCTCTGTCTGCAGCTGTTGCATCAGAAACAGTCTGGATAATTGCTCTCTTCCAATGAGAGGGTGGATGGGGATATAGCACAGGTGCTATTATTATTTATTGGAAAGATGAGTAATATTTATTGGAGTTTAATCGGGGTTTCTTCGCATGTTTGCTCCCTGCTCCTAGTCAGCCAGTCTGGTCAGGAGAGACTGTTTCTAAGTCCAACACATCCTTCACTCAGAGGCCAGTCCTGGGGTATCTGGATGGTGCGGTGACCAATGCCAACCAAGGAACCCAGCCAGCGCCACCCAGCTCATGGGAGGGCCTGCCCTTCCCTTCACTGTCACCACGATGACCTTCACAGAGGTCTGACTCCTCCAGCCCGCCCAGTTAGTGCTGGCGCCCCCTGGCACACTGCATTGTGTATTCAGCCGTTAGCACCCACCACCAAGCCCTGATGACAGGCAGGGGGAAGCCCAGCCCCATGGCTTCACAGTATCTCCATTCAGGTTATTTTTAAACAGCTTTTTGCTGTGTCCATGGGTTGAATGATGCTGTGTTTGCAGCCAAGTGTTGGGGTCACAACAGACCGAGAGGAAAGGACAGTAACAGCTGTATGTTCGTTCAGATGTTTGCAAAATGTACATTTGGTTTACTCCCTGGGCCCAGTGTTCACACCTGTAACCCTGGCTCGAAGAGACAGTTTTAAGGCAAAACTGTACTTTTTTCTTGAGGCAAGGCCCGTGAGGCCCTGCAGAGCCCCTGCAGAGCCCCCACTGTTCTCAGGACTGATCAGGCTGAAGGTCTGCGCCAGTGAGGCAAAGCTGGAAGGTGGGAGAGGCTAGGAGAACCCCACAACCACAGCTCCCATTTGCACGCATCACACCAGGGACCCGACTCTGACCCTGCGGCACCATCTGAGTTGCACCTCAGATGACTGTCCTGCGGTCAGTCCCATTCAGTCAGCATCCAGGCATAATTTCTGGCCCCCTGCACACCCTCACCCCCCAGCAGAAGAGATGCTCACCTGTGGCCATTATTAGGAAGGAAGCACCTCTGAGAGAATGTACCCCAGGAGCCAGCTTTCTGGGCCCCGTCCCAGCCTTGAAAAGGCCCGGGCCTTCTGGAGCCCGTATCCCACGGGAGGGAACCAGGACCTACAGCTTCTGCCGCACCTTCTCCCCTTTCTGCCCAGCAGAGCCTCAAGCCTCTTGTTCACCGGCTGAAAGTGACAGGTGATCTCTTGGTTGGTTCAGGCGACACAGGGCTGGCGGTAACTGTTCCACTTGGCTGGTTGCGTCTTACATTTTCTTCAGCTAACTTTCCTGAGGGAGTCCAGTGTGTAAGGCCATCATGATACTGATTACTGCTATTCTCACTCACTCAGAGCTGCCTTCTCGAAATACAATTCACACATCAAAACAACCCATCCTTTTCAAAGTGTGCAGTTCGATGGTTTTTATCCCGTTAACAGTTGTGAAACCGTCACAGCGATCGAATTGTGGGGCATTTCCGTCATCCAAGGAAACCCTGTACCTCTTGGCCGTCCCTCCCCACCCCCATTTCCCCGCAGCCTCTGGCAACCGGAAACACACTTTTTGTCTCTGTGGATTTGCCTGTTCTGGACAAGTCATATAAACGCAAGCGTACACCGTGTGCTCTCTGATTAACTGGCTTCTTCCACTTGGCACAGTGTTTCCAAGGTTCATCTGTGTTGTTGCAGGTGTCAGAACTTCATTCCTTTTTACTGCCAAATAATATTCCATTGTATGCATGTGCCACATTTTGTTTATTCATCTGTCAGCTGATGGACATTGAGATTATTTCCACTTTGCAGCTGCTATGAATAGTCCTGCTCTGAACGTTCATGCACAAGTTTCTGTGTGAACGTATGTTTTCAGTTCTCTTGGGCACATACCTAGGAGTGGAATTGCTGGGTCACATGGTAACTCTACCTTTATCAATCTGAGGAACTCCCAAACTGCTTTCCAAAGTAACTGGACCATTTTACAATCCCCCCAGCAATGTGTTCTCTGGATATTCGCAACAGCTTTCTAAGACTGGTATTATAATCTACAACTTAAATTAAGGCCACTGAGGCTCAGGAAAGGTAAGAAACTTGCCTGTTCCTTTCAAATGCCAAGCTCTTCCCTCTGTGACTGGTTGCCAAGTATTAACCCTATATCCTCAGAGGACAGCTGTGTTCTTATGCCTGCACGGTCCTATGAGAAATCTTTATGTTACAGGACGTGTCAGGAAATGCTGCGTTTCTGGCCTTCACTCCTTTTGGGTTTGTTGTTCTGCAAGGAAACAAGAGGGTCCACTTCATTAAATGGTGAGTATCTTCATTTCCAAAACAAGCTTTTTACCCCTCACCAGCTGGGGAGGGCTGTGGTTCCCATGTCCTTTGTCTGTGAGTGGGCGAGTTCTGGTTCTGAACCCTCTCCTAAGCCTTGCGTCCGTAATGGTAACTGGTGAAGGTAGTGGTCTCTTCTAGGGATCCTATTCTTCCAAAGGGGTGTTCCTGAGAGCCATCAGCCTCTCCAGAGAGAGAAAGGGTGTGGATACTTGGTTCCTGTGTAGGATGAGGTCTAGAGCTGGAGCCAGTGTCAGGGAAGCAAAGTTCCCATGAGAACCGAGTCCTTGGGACTGACCTCTCCTGGGGGCAATAGCATCTCAGGGAGGGTCACTTCTTACCCACTCTCCTAACAAAGGAGGGCTTGCAGTGACCCTGGAGCAGACAGAAGTTACCCTGGTGCTCTGCAAAACACTCTCCTCAGACTGAACCTCTCGGGGGGCACTGCCTATGGAAACAGACGCCGCTGTCTCCCATCCCCTTTCAGGGCTTAGGGGTCCTCGGCCTCCAGGAGTCACATGCCTCCCCTTTGTCCCCTCCCACTCCCGTCTCCGGCAGGCAGGAGCCCCCACTGCAGCTGCACGGACTGCTTCCTCCCTGCTCATCTGCCGGGGTCTGTTCTGCGGCAGGGCTCTGTGAGCTGAAGCCGCAGACTCTGGTTTGTTGATGGACACGTGGCTCTCTAAGAGAATCTTTTTCGGGGGCACGCAGACACCGTGCAGCCTCATCAGACCATGCTGCACATTCTCCTCGGCCCCTGCGACCCCTGAACCTCCCTTTAGGCTGCCAGGTCTGAGCTGGTCCGCTCCTCAGGGGCTTGGACAAGCAGCTTTCCTTGGCCCAGCAGGGCTAGCCACGGAAGCCTGCTCCTGGCTTATCCCCTTGGCCTTCTCCAGAAGAGCTGGTGGGAAACCCGAGGACAGAGCTCTCCCTGGCGAGCTTTCTGCCGGGGGTGCTGCAGGCCAGACACCCCCTTTCCAACCTTCGTGACTTTTGTGAAGCTTGGAGACACAGTCATCATGAGAGTGCTCATGAAACTGCTCCCCAAATGTGCCCAATCAGGCCGCGTTCCCCAGAAAACCCCTTTCCAGGGTGGGCCTGCTGCACTGCACTAACTGGGGTACACCCCAACACTCCCGTTTGCCCGACCTTCCCAAGTTGGCCTCACTCACTGCACTCTCTAGGTGAAGATGGTGAGGGTTTGGGGTCTTCTGTCCAACCAGATCTTTTCAGACATTGAGCAGAGTCAGGCACCGCTCTCCTCGTAAGGGGCACTTGCCACATGGAGCCTCTGGGTGGTCTGACGTTCCCAGAGCACCCACATCCTGGCCACACTCCAACCAGGCCAGCTGTCACATGAGGCAACTGGTAGGGAACATTTTAGCTAAAAACATGGAGGACTCGCCTGTCACCAGGGCCGGTGGTCCCTAAAGGACCCTCACCCTCCAGAAGCCCTACTGCAGCTCTCCAGGCTGCCCCAGACCCTTTTCCTTCTCTGGCTTCTCTCACAGCCCACTTCTTCAGGAAGTCTCTTCATCTCTCTCAACGTCAGAGTAACAGATGTAAACTTCAATCTGACTCCCAACAGAAAATTTTCTCCTTTCCTACCTTGCTTGTTGAAGCCGAGATGATCCATGTGCTTGTTTATGTTATCAGTCGATTGATAAGTACGGTATTCTGTACGTGTACGAGAGGTGGATTGCCTGGGAGGGAGCCTCACAGGGAAGGAACCCCACGTGGCTCGTATGAGCTCAGAACTGGTGGTCAGGAGTGCGAGCTCTCATCCTGACCCGGCCGTGGCTTCCAGGGAACAAGTGGCCTTCCTCTGCCCCACGAGTTCTGTCCGGGAGTAAGCCGGGTACACTGTTCTTACCACCTTTCTGCTGCCATTCTAGGATGTTGAGGAAAAGCTCCCTAGAAATCGCAAAGAGGAAGAAGCCAAGTGGAGGCAGATATGCGTGGTCAGACCTCCCTGCGCGGGGAGAGGGTAGAAAAATAGACTCTGCCCCAGTGAGGTAGGAGGGGGCCTTCGGGCTCCACAGGGAAGCTGTCAGGCAGATCAGTGGAAGGGAAGTTGAGGCCTCGGTCGATGCAGAGGCCTGGTCCTCTGGCTCTCAGGGACAACCACCTAAGCTAAGACCCCGGTCCGTTTTCCCA
>NW_011494633.1:3955385-4006363 GCF_000754665.1 Bison bison bison | reverse complement strand
GAGAGCAGGATGTGGAGGTGAGGTCGAAGCTGTGCCATGTACAGTAACCATGTCACTTCTTCTGATTTGTGTCTGTCCTGCGGGCGATGTACCCCAGTATCCTGTTTGCCTCTTTTACTGCAGCCATTCACTGGGCTGGTGGCTTCAAGGATTTTTCTACACAAACCCCTAAGCCCCTTTCCTGGTCAGTACGCTGCATGACTGTTCCATGTAATCTGTCCTCTCTCTGGTATGTTGCCCTGCCCCCTCCCCGAGATCGTCTGACATTTGTCTGCATTAAACTGCATTCTCCATCCAGTGGCACCGTCACCTGAAAGACTCAGCTCCCTCAGAACCCGGTTGCATTGTTTCTCATTATTTGCTGTATCTTGAACTTTGGCCTCATCAGCTACCTGTGGCACCTTACATTTGACAGTCCCACCTAGATAATGCACCTGTGTTATGAACCAAATCCTGAAATGGCCCAGGACCACTCTACCTAGACTCACTGCCCGTGCAGACATTTCCCTTTTACAGCCACTGTTGATGAGCCCGAAATCCTCCTATCACCCTATTATGATAGTGATTGACCAGAAACTGTGGGGTGAACTGTTTCAGCGACTGTTCTCTAAGGCCCCTGCGCTGCTGTCTTGTTTCGGTTCTAATTTTGGCTAAAACTGTGTCTGTGCCTGGAGCCCCTTCCAGTCGGGGTGGGCTGTGCATCTACGAGACTTAGCTGTCAACAGGCGGCCCACAGCGAGCTGACAGGCGCTCTCTTTGTGCTTCTAGGAATGAGGTGACCAAGCTGAAATTTGAAGGAAAGACCTTTTATTTATACGTAAGTCAGAAAGAGGTGAGTGCTAGTTTCCTTCTCTTCAGGGAGGGCCGGGGCTGAACCAAGGTGGTCCACCAAGGTAGAGCTAAGCCGCCTGCAGGCTAAGTCAGGACCAAGGGCAAGATATGGAGGTGAGGAATGGAGGTGGCTAGGCCCTGAAGCACAGGGACTTTGTCAGGGACGCTGCTGACCCCTAAGGTTCCATACCTCCAGAAAGTACAAAGTAAGATTCTTTTGCTTCCATATGAAAATTCCAGGAAGATAATAAACACCCCCAAAAAGAAGAAGAAAATTCCAGATGAGAGTGCCACTTTCTCTGGGGAGGGCTCGTCTCATTCACGCTAGGCCAGCGGAGACTCACTCCGACGGGACCTGACTGCCAGGCGTGCCCTCGCACACTGACCTGAGCTCTGCCCGTGGGTGCTGAGGCTGCTCTCCCCACCTGAAGCCGATCCCTGGGAGCGGTAGGGAACCCTCAGACAGCCCCGGGGTCAGTGTCCTGGCCCACTTCACCCTTCGCGTCTCCATCCACACTCAGCTGTTCCTATGTGGGATTTTTTGTAGGAAAAGAAAATTATTCTCACATATTTTGCTCCAACTCCAGAAGCCTGCAAGCACCTCTGGAAATGTGGAATCGAGAACCAAGCCTTCTACAAGTGAGTGGATACCTGGGGTGGGGACTGCCTTGATCACGGCAGAGTCAGAGAATCAACTTTTAGAGCAATGATGGGCAGGAAACCAAGAAACTGACAAAGGCGAACACGAGATGACAACGCTGGGCTTCCTTATAAAACCCAGAGTCCTTTCCAGGTGACTGTACCAGCTGGAGGGTCAAAGCTGAGGTCTGGGAGAGTGCCTCAGCAGAGCTGCCCAAGGGGTCTACCTTGTGATGTCCTTGGACAGCTGCCCGCCCCCCGCACCCACCGCATCCCCCGTGGCAGAGCAGTTCTGTGTCTTCCTAGGGGAAGGCTTGGGCCAGAGAAAGCCCATGGGTATCTGTAAGCTAGCCCTGTGGAGCCATTCAGAGGCATGGGCGACCCAGAATACAACAGCTCCATGAAGGAACAGGCACAACCCAGAACAGTTTCCTAAGTCTTGGAGAGACTCTGGGGCCCACTCCCCAGTGGGTGGCCTGGTGCTGAGCTGCAGTTGAGGCCCAGCCCTTCCTGGCGTGTCACTGACAGAGATGTTGCCAGTGACAGGCCAAGCGCCCGGGAGCCCGGCGTTGGGGTAGCTGGAGGGAGCAAGGACTTGTCTGTTACTGAGATACCAGCTTAGAGCACAGCTTACTAAATGATTTTGTAAAGTTATACTGAGGCTTTTGTGCCCAATTTTAAGAAAGTGGTTATAAAAGCATCAAGAAGCAAAGAAATAGCCCATCAACAAACTGGGATGATGCCAGAAAAAGTATGTTTGCTAAAACTCTTGGTCTTGTTTTTAAAACAGAATGTAGTGATTTATCCCTTAATAAGCTGCATCTTGATCAGAACAACAAAGACAGGATGTGTAGTATATTTCTCCTCTGACAGGCCATAGTTCTCCCTGTCAGGGGAAGGGGGCTGGAGGGGGTCAGGGGGCCCCATCCTCCCCACTCCAAGGACTCTGCTGCCTGCTGTGGGATGTCTCCTCCCTGTTCCTCCCTCCTCCCCAGAGGCTATTCCTTGGGCAGGTTTTCTGAGCTGTGTAATAACTTCTGTGCATTTGATACCAGAATTGGGGGGAGGAACTGAATTGACAGCCAGAACTCTCACCTGAGTGGGCTTCTTTCTTCTCATGGAGAAGGCACGTGGAAGACTTTCATGTGGTCCCATTTCCCTCCTTTTCAATCCCTGGCTGTCCAAGGAAAGCCAGGAGAACATCTCACCGTTGTTTTTGGAGGCCTACCTTTGCTTTTCCCTCCGTGCCATGGTCTGAACCTGTGACCAAACTCAGTTTCTGAGTCTTTCATGAATAGATCTCCACACCCTGACAGCACCCACAGTGGAAACCAGGGCTGCTTGCCACTGTTTTCCACTGACTACTAATTAAGTATTAGAAGCCTGCATCCTGGGTCCGATCCCCACTTATGCCCAGTCTCTATCAAGAGCCGCTCTGGCCTCACTCAGCATCTGCCATGCGCTCAGATCCCTGCTTTGTGTCTGGCCTAGGGTTTCACAAGGTGCTGGCCGGGTCAGACTCAAGAACGTGCTCCGATAAAAATGTAACTGCATATCTGACACGTATTAAATATTTTGAAGCAAAAAAAAAAAAAGAATGTGCTTAGGCAGGAGGGCAGGTAGGCTCAGAGGCTCATGGAGCCCTGACACAGGTGGGGATGGTGTCCCCAGGAACTGCTGTTCCTGGATATAGGGACGCCTCCCTAAATGTTCACTGACCGCTCAGGACAGAGGCTTTGGACCAGATTGGTTCCCAGCTGGGTTAGCACGACATGCAACCCAGGGCGTGTTGTGGGTGGAGCTGGGTCTTAGGAGATTCAATCTGGGGAGCTCTACCCAAGCTTTCTTGTCAAAGTGTGAGAGGACTAAAGAGGTCACAGAGGTCACTCAAGAGGATAGATAGGCTGTCCACAGCCTGGAGAGCGGTGTTAGTAGGTATTCTGAGAGAGGGCGAATGGGTCCGAGTTCAAATAAATGGTGGAACTTGTACTAAAGTTCAGCTAGTTTTTTTCATTTCAGGGCTTTTCAGAGTCTCTAAAGTGATACCACACTGTAGATTCTCTCCAAGGAGGAGACAGAATAGGAAGGCAGACTCTCCTCTCTTCTCCACCCACAGTTACCCAGATATCCACATGAACTCTCAGATGCTGGTTCTGGGAGGGACTCCTGAGGTCAAGAAGTCCCAGCTCCACTATTTTATAGAGAAGACTGGGAGAGGAAAGAGACACCTGCCCAGGGCACACTGCTAACAGAGGCCTGGCTGAGGTTCAGCGGGTGGCATTCTCTTACTCGGCCAGCCCCTGGCCCTAACGTTTATTCTTTCGGTCCTCCTGGGGAGCCCCAGCCGGCACTCCTGAGGAGCCCGTACACTCCTGATATGGAAGCAGGTTGCAGCCTGCCCACCCCCAGCACTGAGGCCGTGAGTGTGGCCCTCAGGGGCTGAAGGAGAGTCAGAAACAAGTGGGGCTGTGAAGGGCCTTTTCCCAAAGGGTTTCCTCAAGTAGCCCTTGGAAGGAGCTGGGGACGCGCTGCCTTAGGCGGTAAGGCCTCGCAGGCCGTCTGTCACACTGGACTTTGCCTTGCTGCAGGCTGGAGAAGTCAAGCCAAGTGCGCACAGTGTCCAGCAGCAATTTATTCTTTAAAGGGAGCCGGTTCCGATACAGGTAAATAGTGACAGTAAGTAACCACTATGGACCTATTTTCAGACCCTTCCCTGGAGCACAGTGGCTCAGTGGTCCTTACCCTTGAGAACAGAGATGCTGGGAACCTCCAGAAAAGCCTGTGGTTTCCATCCGGTTCTCCTATCTCCTAACCCTTTGACTATTTCCTTCTCTGCAGCTGTTTGCCTGTAGGGCTTGACAATATGTATCTTCTCCTCCTCCTCTTACAAAAGCAGCAAAATAAGAACTGTAACAGTGATGCCTCTCATTTTTGTCTAAAGATCTTTTTTTGAGGCAATATTTTTGGAACATGCTGGACAATGAAGAATCATTCTTTAAATGAGAACGGAAGATCCCAAAGCCTCCAGATAGAGAGCTTTCAGGACGCCTTAGGGCTCTTTACCCCCATAAGCAAGCCCTTCTCAGTGGCCTGAACACTGGGATGGGGTAAGCCAAAGAGGCTACTTCCCAGTGCAGCCAGTTATCTGAGATCTTAGAGAGAGCGCGTCCTGGAACACTGTCTCACTTCCTGCTGCATGTTTTATTTTACTACTTACAGCGGCCGAGTTGCGAAAGAAGTAATGGAGTCTAGTGCCAAGATCAAGCGGGAGCCACCAGAAATACACAGGTAAGCTGCCAGGGGCTTACCCCCAGCCAGGTCCCAGATCAGATCTCAGGATCTTAAGTTGAGCGCTATGAAGATTCTGGCCATGACAGCTCCCAAACCAGGCAGGAGGCTGAGGAGACCAGTCTCGGCCAAAGGCCTACAGAACAGGCTGACCCTGGTTCCCTGAGCCCTGATGGAGAATGAGGGCAGGTGGGTGAATGCAGCCAAGACAATACATGGGACCCAGGAGCCTCCTTCCTGGGTAATTCTCTTCGTCATCCCAAGTCCTCAAATTAGTCACAGACTTCAGCGGACACGCCTAAGCAGCAAGATTTCATGGGTTCTGTAAACAGTCCGTGAAAGGAAGTCAGTCACACTAGGTCTGAAATAGTTTCAGGATCCATGCTTTATGTGTAAGTGTAAATCAGGCATGTCCAGGAGTCCATCTCCTAGAACCTGATGAGACCCGGGGAGAAGACGATTGGCTAAGAGGGCTGGGGTTGCCGCCAGCCTGACCTCTGCGAATGGGAGAGGTCATTACTCCTGCCTTCACACGGAGCCGCAGCCACCAGCAGCCCCTGTGGGAAGTCAGGGGAGGCTGCAGAATCGGTCTTAGGCACATTTTTAGGAGTGCCGCATATCCTGGGCTCTACCCCCCTGAGTCCTGCCCAGGGACTGGTGGCACCACTGCCACACTAAAGAAAGGTTCTGGTGGGTCTGGGATGTTAGGAGATTGACAGGTTTGAAGTAGTGTCTCTGACTGGGATCCAGGGACTAAAGGGGATAATGATTTTAAAAAACAAAACTTAACACAGCCAGGCAATTCTATGTAACTAGAATACAACTAGTCAACTCTCTATCTGTCTGTGCACTGAGTCAAGAGTTCTCTTTTTCTTTAACCTCAGAGCGGGGATGGTCCCCAGCCGCAGCTGTCCCTCCATAACCCACGGCCCAAGGCTGAGCAGCGTCCCCAGGACCCGCAGGAGAGCTGTTCACATCTCCATCATGGAAGGTGAGCCCGAGCTCTGGAGGTGACCCAGGGTCCCTCCACATTGCAGGCTTTCACTGGTGTTCCAGATCTGATACCCGGTCTCTACAGCCTAAAGGATCAAGGTGGGTGAGGCAGTTCACCAGGAAATGAAAACCCGTTTGCATGGTCCTGAAGCATTCCAGTAGCTGCCACCACCTTCTCCTTTTGTAGAAATCTGTCCTCTTGGTGGAGGCGGAAGAACGACAAAGTCTATGTATCTTCACCAAACCAGACACCCCCGTAGCTGAGGCTGACACCCCTCCAGTCTCTGGACTGTTAATAACGTGAGGAGACTCTAGGACTCTTGTTGTCAGCTGTGGTCACTGACCCGGGCTGCCCCACAGGCCTGATACGGGTATAAAGTTGAGTGCTTTCCTTCCTGAAGATGACATTTTGGAAGGCCTCAGAAGGTGTCAAGGAACAGGACACAGAATATGACTGCTTCATACCTCTCGGTCCTGGAGGCTGGGGAGGGAAGGCCCTCAGCCCTTTCTGTGGGAATGCTGTTTGTTAATGAAAACGGAGATTCCCTTAGGTTAGGAAGGACATTGTTCTGCTGCTCCTCTAGGAGGATCCCTGGCTTGTGCTTAGAATTTAATGTGTCAGTGACTGCATCACCCGAGTATGGCACAGAACTACTAATAGGCTAGGGGTTAAGAGCCCCGGCCGGGCAGCCACCATCAGCTGCCTTAATTATGGGAGTACCATAGTGCTCCATTTGTAAAACTCCATGGGGCTGTGAAGAAGCTGGTGTATGTGCGAGTACTTTATTATTTTATGATTTTTGGTGGCGCCAGATCTTCCTTGTTGCGTGCGGGCTTTCTCCAGTTGTGGCAGTGCTCGAGCTTCTCTGTGTGGTGGTCTACTGTTGTGGAACACAGGTTCAGTTGCTCCGAGGCATGTGGGGTCTTCCCGGACAAGGGATCAAACCCATGGCCCCTGCGTTGGCAGGCAGATTTGGATCAGTCCCTGTGCAAGTAAAGAGACGAAAGCACTGACTGGCAGCAGCAAGCACTGCAGAGAGCCCTGGTCCAGAAAGCTGAGGTCAGCACAGGAGCTCTGCCGTGCATTTTCTGGGGCAGCTTGCTTAACCTGAGCCTGTTGACCCCACTGTAGGGGGGGATGGGTGTCGTGGGTGGGGTGGCCTTGTAAAGTACCAAGCAGGTATGGAATTACTGAGTTCTGGCTGTCATCAGACACTGCCCCTGGGTTTTTCCTATCTGACTCTTCAGTGGAGAACTGAGCCCGGCTCTCTCATTCTGGGGTGTGCATCTCAGCAAAGCGGAATGTCTTCTCATCTTTTGAGGATACATATCTTCCTCCCCTCTCTGAGGCCCTTTTTGCCATCAGGTCCATCCCAGGACTCCTGCAGAAAGTCGGGACAGCTGTCCTCCCAGAGAGAAGGGCCACCCCCAGGGGGAGCTGGCACTAATACAGGAATCACAGAGCAGCCTCGGGCATTACTGCTCCCCAGTATAGGGAAGAATATCAAGAAAACCAGCATTCCCAGAAGAGGGGAGACTGGGGCCATCCAGGTAGGGATACAGGTCATCGGGAGTAGCTGCAAGCAGGGTTAGCAACACCCCAGGGGTGGGGACACTGTTCTCAGGCTTCTCCAAGACAAGCAATGGGGCCGCCTCAGCTCCCAGCCAGCGCTGGCTATGCCTTCAGCCTCCTCCCATCGTAGCAGCAGTAAGCTCCTCAACATCCAAAAGTCACCTGAGCTTGCAAAATGGCCAAGGAGGATGCAGAGGGCAGAGGCCACACGAAAGCCGTTAGAGCAGAGAACCCCTCTCCCCCAAAGGCCAGGGCCTGGCCTCAAAAGCTCAGCCTCAGAACCTGACACCTGGCAGATGACAGCCCAGCAGGCCTCCGTCCCAGTGCTCCTCCCCAAGCCACCCTGCTCCTCACACCCTGTGCCCCAGGCTGCCTACAGTCAAGCACAGCCTCCATCCCCACCCGGGGCCCATTTAGACCCAGGAGGGAGCAGGCAGCTCAGAACTGCCCCAGTGGGAATAAACTCACAGGCAGAATGAAAGTCAGTGTGAGAAGAGGCAGATGGACATCTGCCTTGGAAAAAATACAAGACTTCAGCAGTTAAGTGGCTCTTACCAGTGCGTGCATGCGTGCTTAGTCACTTCAGTCGTGTCCGACTCTCTGCGACCCTATGGACCATGGCCTGCCAGGCTCCTCTGTCCATGGGATTCTCCATGAGAATGCTGGAGTGGGTTGCCATTTCCTTCTCCAGAGGATCTTCCTGACCCAGGGATCGAACACGCGTCTCTTATGTCCCCTGCACTGGTTCTTTACCACCAGCGCCACCTGGGAAGCCCAGACAGTACATGACTTCTTAAGCAGAGCAGGAGAGAGGTATGAGCCATGTGCTTAGTCACTCAGTGACGTCCGACTCTTTGCAACCCCATGGACTGGCGCCCGACCCAGGGATCGAACCCACATCTCCTGTGTTTCCTGCACTGGCAGGCAGACTCTTTATCACTGTGCCACCTAGGAAGTACAGGGGTCATGAAACCTAGTGAAATAAAGAATGGATCATTTCAGGAGGAGAAAGTTCAGCTGCATCATCTCTGAGGGCAGTTTTGCCTTTAAAGCCCCTAACATGGCTGATCCCCACTGTCCACCCAACCAGGCAGGGAAGGGTGGGAGGGACGTGACGGGGGCCTCAGAGAAGGGCACAAACCAGCACAACTCTCAGGAAGTTATGGACATTTGACATGGGCTCATGCTCCATCAGGGGTTGTCTTTCCTGCAGTCCATACACCATATAAATTGTTATCACAGAAACCATTTGCCTTTTCCAGGGGAAAGCTTTGTTTTTCTCCAGAAATGGGGGTAAACAGCAAAAACATTAACGTAACATTGCAGTTTGAATGAAACCATGTAATCTCACTGAACTGAAACCTTTAAACAGAAGCCTGCACTGGTTGGCCCTGCCCTCTGCTCTCAGGGATGCCAAGATAACACATTAGCACAGGCCTGACCCAGAGAGGTATGTCCGTTCCTGTCACTCACTGTACCCCCGGGGGCACCAGTCAGCAACCAGCCTGCACAGAGCCCAGCAGAAGACAGGGCCCATTTCCAGCCGCAGAGCCCCCTCCTCACACATCAGAGCCTCACATCACAAGGCCCCCTGCCTCTGTGGCTTCACATCCTGGGTTTTCTGGGGCGGTCCCGCTTCCTCTCCCCTCTGGCATCACCCCTACCCTCTCGGTCCCTAACCCTCTGAGAGGCCTGGGGCCCTGATAACGGGCCTCAGGGAACCAGCTCTACAGGCTGGGAAAACATTACTTTTTATGGGTCTAAGTGCTTCTAACTGAATCCAGGGCCCTGATAAGCTTGGCCTCTCAGAGCCGCTCTGCTGTCTCCAGCACGGGAGGCACTGTGAAGGGGCTGCCATGGCGTGTGATCAGTGAAAAAGCCTGCGTCCCTGGTTGGGTTTCCTTCCGTGACCCCCTGTACCTTCTCTTCCTGGCCGGTCCCGTGAGGAGACCAGCTGGTTTCCACTGAAGACGTGCCTGCCTTCCTGGGCCACCATGGGGAAAAGCCTGATTAAGATTCACACGCGAGTCCGAGTTCAGCTCCGGCTGACTAATCACTGCCTCCGGCCCCTGAGCGTGCGCATCCTGAGGCTGGGGCCCCGGCTTCAGGGGAGGCTCCTGACCGCTGTGCCCCCCAGCCCACTGGGAGCCGACTCCAGGCAAGGCGATCAGCTGGAGCGCCTCCAAGGTAAAGAGACACCCTCTGTCTTGCTGTGCCGCCCACCTGAGCCATCCCAGAACAACAGGCTTGAGGCGAGTGATGATTTCTACTGAAACCTAAAGCTCTGTACAGGACTAACGTGGCATAGGAGTGATGATTTAAGATCACCTTACAGGTGGATCTGAGAGTGGGTGGCCATTCCCTTCTCCAGGGAGTGAACCTGGGTCTCCTGCATTGCAGGTGGAATCTTTACTGTCTGAGCCACCAGGGAAGCCTGCTGTTGGGGGAATAGAAGACTAATATTTACTGAATAATTTTGTCTGTTGGGCGCTCTCCTTAGGGGAAAAATGCATGCGTAGCCAGTATCTTGCTTACTGAGAGCACCAACAACTCACGGTGACGTGGCTTCTGCGGTCCCTCTGATTGTGCTTTCTCATGTCACAGCCTTTGCCTCTCACCTTCCCCAGCAAGCTCAGAGCTGAATTGTAGGCCAAGCTGAGATTGCAGTGAAGTGGCTTCTGGCAGCTAATCTGGTCATGTGCTGGAAAATCTGCCATCAGAGCTGTCCTTGTGAGGTGCAAGGGAGAGGAGGTTCCCGAGAACAGAGAGCCACAAGAGGATTTGGGAAAGGAGCTGAGCCAGCATCACGTGTAGTCAGGGCCTGAAAAGGCTTCTGTTCTATCAGGAACCCACTTCACACTCGCAGGCACGTGTTTCTCAGGCTACACGTGCAGTGGGGGCAGAAGAGGGGAACAGAGAGCAGAGGAACATCGAAGGCGCTGCAACAAGGGACAGGCTCTTAATTCTACCTTATTTCATGACGGTTTCTTGGGCAACTTAAATCTAAGGCAGGTGCAGGCTGTTCACTTAATTCATCCTGGCCCGCTGTTCCGCTCCCCGGAATCCAGCTGGATGGTCGTCAGCACCATGGAATAGAAAGATGCTAGGACACTGCCATCGCCTTTGCCAGTACCAACCAACCACATGACTCTGGAAAGTTTTATAACCTCTTGCCCTATCTACTTCATGAAGAATGTTGAAAGATAAAAGTGCTTTGAAATGTTTAAAACATTATACAGATTTAAGAGTTTAGAGCATAGGGACAAAGGAAATACAGCCAGGACCCATGAATCTTCTGAAAGCAGGAGCTGAGAGCTGTGGCGAGTACAATAATGGTGATGTGATGGGGAGCAGAGGCGGAGAACGGGGGGCTGCCATCTGCCCCACTCACCCCAGCCGCTCGTTCATTCCTCTGGAGAACCTGTAACTGTGCATATGCTGAGAACGGCTGAAGCAGCCTGGGCAGGCAGGCGGCCTGGCTGCAACTGGCTACCCTACAAGGAAGCTAACGAAGATGAGACACACTGCTTCTGAAAGGTGACTGGCACCTTTTAAAAGAAGCTAACCCTGAGCCAGAAAACTCCCTAAGCAGCCCTGGTTAGGTCAGATCTTTACTACTTGGGAATCTGGTTCAGTCTGGGGCAGTCAAGGTCAATTTCAGAGCAATAGAAAGGGACAAGCTTCTCTTGATGTGGACCACAAAGGTAGGGAGAGCCACTCCGGCAGCACCAGTATGTCCAGGAGTGGGAAATGCAGACATTGAACCTGAAACAAGAAGCCTTTTTCTTGGGAGCTTGGTGACAGAGAGCACGGTGACAGGGTGCTCAGCCAGTCTGAGTCCACATCCTCAGGCCTGGGTGGCGGCTGTTTGGTTGAGGGAAGTAACCAGTTTCTGTTTTTCCCTACCAGAGCTTAAGCTCTGGAAAGTGAGAAATGTTCTGAGAAAGAGAATAATGAGCAGTTTTAGGGCCAGAAGACCCTTCCTCCAGACAAACGTAAGAGAATTTCCCACTGGTCCTCTTCTCAGAGACCAGTCTATACTCCAGGCTGACTCCCCTGGTTTCACCTGTTCTGGACCCGGCTCATTCGAAGGTGAAAAGAGAGGGCAAGCACTTAGGAAGAGCAGGTTGGGTTTTCACCCCACTCTAGGTCAGTACAGCTAAGAGTGGAGGCTGAAGAGACTGACAGCAACTGCAGAAGTCCAAAAGATGAACTCACGAGTTCAAGGAGCAGTGTGTTCAGGTGTCAGGAGGACACTCAGCTCCAGAATAGGTAACTGATGAGGCCCCATTGGGCAAAACAGTCTCCTCTTCATTCCTGCCTCTCAAGACCCTCAGCTCCCTGAACCAAAACCCCAGCTCTGGGTCAGAGATAGTTTGCAATTCTCTTTCAGGTTGGGCTGAGAGCCAGGACACCAAAGGCAGGAAAGGCAGAGTCTGTAACGACTATGGCCAAAACTATAAGCAAAGAGAGGAAAAAAAACAAAACAGAAACTTACAGCCAGTGACACCCTGATTCCTGCTGCTTCTCTGGTCATACTCTTGATGCATCAAAACAGAGAGCAGGGGCGACGACGTGGGGCTGCAGAGGGGCTTCCAAAGACATCAGTGACCAAACGGAACGGGGCTGCCTCCACCACACAAAGCGCGCTGGTACACAAAGGCCTGCTCACTTCCCCTTTGTCTTTCTAGGCCTCGAGTCCCTGCGGGACAGCGCCCACTCCACCCCAGTACGTGCCTCCTCCCACGGGGACACGTTCCTGCCTCACGCGAGAAGCAGCCGGGCAGACAGCAACGAGCGAGTCGCCGTGATCGCGGACGAGGCTTACAGCCCTGCGGACAGCGTGCTGCCTACCCCTGTGGCCGAGCACAGCCTAGAGCTGATGCTGCTCTCCCGGCAGATCAACGGGGCGACCTGCAGCATCGAGGAGGAGAAGGAGTCTGAGGCCAGCACCCCGACTGCCGCCGAGCTGGAGGCCCTTGGGGGCGAGCTGAGGGCCCTGTGTCAGGGGCACGGCAGGCCGGAGGAGGAACAGGTGAATAAGTTTGTTTTAAGTGTCCTCCGTTTGCTCCTTGTGACCATGGGACTCCTCTTTGTTTTGCTCCTCCTCCTGATCATCCTTACTGAGTCTGACCTTGACATTGCCTTTTTCCGCGATATCCGCCAGACCCCCGAGTTTGAACAATTCCACTATCAATACTTTTGTCCCCTCAGGCGATGGTTTGCCTGCAAAATCCGCTCAGTGGTGAGCCTGCTCATTGACACCTGAGAAGGCATGAATCCTCCCAATAACTAGCCAGGTGGACCAAGGAGCCCGGCTACCCGTTCCCAGCAATGGGGCCCATCGCGGAACCATCGGCACATGTTCCAAGTCCTCCTCTCATGACTCAGAAAGTCCACAGCCTAGGAGGGTCGTTTCCCAGAAGAAGAAAGGGGCTAGGCACACGCCTTGTCTAAACTAACTGGGAAAACTCATTTCCTTCAGAGGTTCTCTCAAGAAAGGCTCAGCAACTCCGTTTCTCATCCTCCCAATTTGCAGGATAATTTTTGGTTCTGAATTTTGATTTTTCATAGATGTGTATTATTTTGAAGATATCAAAAAAAATTTATTTTGTTATTACTGATTCTCACAGTAGTGTCACCCAGCAGATGAGACACTAGTTGAAGACTAGAGGGCTGTCGTCTTCTGTTTACCGCAGGAGCTTCCCTGCTGGGGGCCCAGCAGACTCATCACTGCAGCCTCAGCAGGGCAGGTCAGGGGCCTGGACAATGGGGACTGTCTAGGTTTTCTTCCCAGACAGAGCTTTTAAAAAAAAAAAAGTAAACATCCATGTAGAACGATTAAATGGAAAGTTGCTTCTTATGACGGTCTGAGTTGGATTTTCTTTTCCTTTTCTTTCTTTCAAATCTGAGTAGAGTGGGGATCTGAAACGACCACTGCTACAGCAGCAGGGGTGGGATAAGTCTGTCCCCTTAGACTAGATCCTAGGGAGCATCACCATGAGTTCTGTATAATCAACTTAGACTCCTGTGACTTTTTCTAAGGACCTCAAGACTTTTACAGTGCTCCAGAAGCAATAGGTGAATTCAGTGGCGCCAGCAGTAGACAGCACTGTCAGACGCTGGACTAAGTACGGTTAACAGAAACCAGAGCTGAGGTACCGGAGAGACTGTTGAGATCACACAGCAGTACTTATTTTGTACACCCCTCTCCCCCTAGAAAAGACTATTTCAATTTATATTTTAACAACAAAATATTATTTTCTTATCAATTCACCTTTTGTTTTTACTTTATGGAGTAAGAAAAAGAGAGCCTGATGAACTTAAAAGATGCAAGAAAGAAACTGATCCTGAGAATGAAAAGCTTCAGAAAATAGAATTCCAAGATCAACCAGCCTTGGAAGGGACCAGGAAAAGAATCTCTTTAAATAAGAGTTCTAACAGATGCCTCCAAAAGGTGAACGTGGCAGAGACCAACACTTAGCTGTAGAAACACTGCCCCCTAGGGTCATCCTCTTCACCAGGAAGACGAAAGCTGTAGGAAAACGCTGGCTGTCCTGGCTGAGAGCCGTTGGAAGCAGGCAGAAGTGTGAAGGGCGAGTGTGGGGTCCGCGGCCCAAGCTCTGCAACACTTACAGCCGCTCACACACAAGAACTTGTTTTCATCTCAGGGAGAGAGTTCCAAGTCATGTGGGGCTGGAGGACGTAGGTAGATGGTCCGTGGACAGATTGCTGGGGCGCGCAGAACAGAGAGTCACGTGCAGGTCTGCTTTGCCCTAGTGTGTCCTCTGAGGTGGCAGAACCATATCCATGTACAGAATATAACAGCCATGGAATAAACAGAGTTCTTTTTTAAGGTGGGTATTACGAAATTTTAAACGCCCTTTTATCTAGACCAAGGGTCGGCAAACTTCTTCTGTAAAGTGCCAGGTAGTAAATATTTTTAAATTTTGGTTTTGAAGGCCATACTCTGTGGCAACTACTCTACTCTGCTGTCTGAGCACAAAAACAGCCACAGGTAATACATAAAGGAGCAAGGCTCTGTTCCAATAGAATTTTTATTTATAAAACAGATGGTGAGTTTGAATTTGGCCCACAGGCCAGAATTTGCCAACCCCGATCTAGACAACAGAACTGTTTCTTACCAGTGTGTGAGCAGGAGGGCCAGCTCTGCTGTGATTTCTGACAGGTAGAGATCCAGGATCATTTCCCAGTAGAGACGCTGGGCTTGCTTGTTTAAAGGGTGCTCGAACAACCAACCAGCAAAGAGATGCCTGATGCCACGATGAGCAAGATCAAGTACTGTAATGCTAATATGCAGCCAGAATCGAAGCCTGGAAGAGGAGAGCCTGTCTGACCATTTCCATACCAGCAACAATTTGGGCAGAATTACAAACATCTGTTTTCCAAGTGACAAGACAAAAACTGAGGGAGATCCTAGTAAAGATTAGGGATCACTCAGAACCAGATAGCCACTGCCACTTGTCATCTACACAGGAAAGGCTTTACTAGCAGAGGACTTGAGTGAAAAGTAGACTCAAAGACGACAAGGCTGTCAGGAGACACGGGGCTGGTTTTACCCTGGATATCTACTGTCTTATGCAACATAGCAGATTACCTTTTAGTGTAGTGTTCCTACCTCAGTCTGTAGAATATGGTGTTTCTATGCAGTGAGTGATAGACTCAACTCTGACCTTTCATATTCACATTAACGGAAGATGCAGTATTCCATATCTTGGTATGTTACTTGTATCTAGAGTTCCAACGGTACAATAGTCCACACCACTTCCAACAGAGGGATTTGCTTTCTGAACAGAAACTTGTGGATTATATTTCTCCAGAGCTTATCCCACCTACAAAATACAGATAGAAAAGTCTCCTTCAATTTGCTTTTCACATAATGCTTGAACAACAAACCTCCTCTGTTGGTGACTAGTCTTTTTTGCTATCTCCCCCATCATCAAAAGTTGTTCACGTTTTTTAACCTAGCTTTACTGTGTTCCACTACGTCTATTTTCTCTCAAAATTAGTTTGATCTCATTGTAGAAAAAGCAATGGTTTCCATAGCTTCATCTATCAGAGGAAATAAAACTTACTGAAGAATAGTGTACTGCATCTTTAAGCAGTAGAAGGTAAACTACCTGCAAATGTGAATTTCTTAGTTTCATTAAAATATATATATAGTTGTTAACCTTTCGTGTGCCAAAAATTCTAAGTTACATTTTCCTTCAAAGCAATGTACCTTTTTCTACATATGCAGTATGTAGTTAGCATAAAATCACTGGTGCCATGAAAATTATTTTTAAACTTAAATAAATATTTAAATATCATAGAAGAGAGTGGACTCTTTTTTTTCTTTTTAACTGACAGCCGGTCTCACTTTCTCCTCCTCAAAGTTAACAGCCCATAGATAAGAGGACACCAGTGGGGTTTACACAGCTGACTGCTGTCTGTGACTGAAGTTATTTAAAAGAATCACTTTGCTTAGAGTCATCTACTATCTTTATTCCTGGCCCCCCCCCCAGATAAATACTATTAAGAACTTAGGGACATATGTATACCCATGGCTGATTCATGTTGAGGTTTGATAGAAAACAACAAAATTCTGTACCAGCAATTATCCTTCAATTAAAAAATATTTTTTTAAAAAAAAGAACTTGGAAGCTGTAAGTGTGGAATGATTTTAAATATGAATTGGACCTCGTTTTTCTGATGAGGAAAAAACAAATTATTTCCCCAAGGTTACATAGTCTTAGAGCCCAGAGGAGAACCTAGACGGTCCAACTTCTGAACTGGTATTAAGCCTGGAGTAAGAAAAAGAACAGAAAACACCTCCTATTGAGGGAACAGGGTGACCTCCCCACCACAGTGACAAACCTCATACTCACAAGTACTTTCAGCATCCATTCCTTTAGCGCTATCTCATCTCATTCTGTAACCACTCTATGACTACAGGCTGGTAATGGTCTTCTAAACTCCATGAGCATAAAAGGTGAAACTAAGGTCCACTGTGCTACTTATTACCCAATCTTGTTTTCAATTCTACCTGTCCTCCAACCCTCCATTCTGCCACTAGATCATCTTCCGAAAGCAGTTACCTCATTTTAAGAGATTCCTATTAGCTTTAAAATGATATCCAGTGTCCTGTCCCCAGTGAAGTTTTTTTTTTTTTTCTAATCGACAAAAATCTTTGCTTAAAGTGAGCTGAAGAGGAAAAAGCATGAGAACCACTGGATGAGAGTGGGTTCCCATGATGCTACAGAGTCACAGCTGCCGCCCTTGGATAACTGATGAGGACTCACCTGTGTGCACATCCTTTCAGGGCCGCTGTCCGTTGGGGTTCCTCAGCCACCACCACGCTGCTGCACCTGAACACATTTGCTTTCAGCTCCTGAACAGGATTCCTCTATACACCCCTACCACCTGCTGATGGAGTGGAGTAAGACACCCCAAAGATACTTACAAAACATTTCCTCACATAGATTCTATTTTAGGAAAACATATATTAAGATGTTTTATTTCTCACTCTGGGTAACTGTACTAAATGTTACCTTCCTCACAAAATTCCACCTTTTCATTTGAAAAGTCAAACACAGCCAAATGAACCAGAATTATGGGTCTATGCTGTCTTAGATTGGCCATCAGTGAAGTGAAAGTCGCTCAGTTGTGTCCGACTCTTTGCAACCCCGTGGACTATACAGTCCATAGAATTAATTCTCTAGGCCAGAATACTGGAGTGGGTAGCCTTTCCCCTCTCCAGGGGATCTTCCCAACCCAGGGATCAAACCCAGGTCTCCTGCATTGCAGGTGGATTCTTTACCAGCTGAGCCACAAGGGAAGCCCAACTCTGTATTAAAAAGGAAAAACAAAACAAATCAGAAGGGACAGCCTAACAAATGAGATGCCTAAGTTTCTGGAATCTGAAGACAGAGGGCATCTATTTTTTCCTTCACGTTTGATACAGAAGGCACTTCTCTGCCCTCCTCCTCGTCCCCTGGATGAGGAAATATTTAAATCTTTGAACCACAGCCCTAAAGCTCTCTGCTTTCCTGGAGAAGTGCCTTTGCAAAATCTCTGTGGAAAGGTAACTCAAAAGCCAGAATACTAAAACAGGTCTTAAGCAATTAAGAGTCTATCAGTCCTTAGTCACTTGCAGTTTCTCTTAGTCTGACCAAGTCTCCATTCACCCCAAACGAGATCATCTCCTTCCTCCTTAATGTCACATTAAAAAAAAAAAGGCATCGCAAAGAAAATAACACCAGTAGAATTCAGGGCTTACATGGTTATGAGATATTATAAAGGCCAACACACACAAAAGGTTTATCCGGGAAGGAGAGAGAGCAAACATAACATACACAGAATGACAGAAGCCACATGGCTTTAAGCAAGTCTCTGGGAAAAGTGCCTTTCACAACAGAATACAGTTTAAGGATGTCGTAAGGGAACAGTTGTCCTTTATGTGCTTTCTAGATTTAAACAGCTGTTTCATTGTAGAGCTTACCATGAAGAAACAAGCTCCCTACTCACTCTCCTTCCTGCACTGCCTCAAGAAGACAGAACTCTTGAATGGATATCAATAGCACAGCTTATGAAGCTTCAATGGCAAGAGACCACAAAAGTGAGAACCATCAAGAATTTTTTAACATTTATAGCAGAAGCCAGGTAATTACCACGAAGTATTCAAGGCTTAAATGACAGTACTAATTTGATTAAGAGTAGTTTTCAACATGTTAAGAAAAAGAACAATTCCCACTGAACCAGCCACGACTAGAACCTATAAAATTAAGTGATGTGGAAAAGGGAAAGGGAGCCTAAAGTCTTTATTTAACTATTTCCAGAACAGTTTATAACATACCTCAACCTCACACAGGGCTCCCCAGGTGGCACCAATGCAGGAGACATAAGAGGTGTGAGTTCTAGTTCGATCCCTGGGTCAGGAAGATCCCTTGGAGGAGAAAATGGCAACCCACTCCAGTATTCTTGCTGAGAGAATCCCATGGACAGAGGAGCCTGGCAGGCTACAGTCCATGGGGTCACAAAGAGTCTGACAGAATTAAGCATTTAAGCACATGCACCTATGCAACTTCACACAGCCTTACTTTGTGTTTCATAAATGAATATTTCCACCTTGCTTATCAATTCCTGTATTCCAGCACCAAGAAAACAGAGAAACCTTATTCCTTATAAATACCCACAACCTTTTAATAAGCTTCAAAACTTGTTTAGTCTTTAATTACAGAGAAGGAAATTATTTAAGCAAAACATTGGAGGAACTTCCCTGGTGGTCCAGTGGTTAAGACACTGCTCTCAATGCAGGGGTCCAGGTTCAATCCCTGGCCAGGGAACTGGATCCCACATACTGCAGCTAAAGATCCTGTGTATTGCAACAAAGACTGAGGATCCTGCATGCCACAACTAAGACATGGCCTGGCCACATGCATAAATAAATATTAAAAAGAAGAAAATGTTATTCAAGGAAATTACACACATCACTTTATTTCTGTGACATACAATTCTGAAAAAATCGTATTTCCTCTTAGAAATCAGGCATATTGCTGAAACTATTTAGAACAGTCTTTCAGTAGTCGTTTGGCAATGAAGAACAACAGAAAAAGTTGCATCAATAATAACACACAGTACTCTCTGTCACTGATTTAGTAGGGTCCAACAGACACATTCAAGTTGCCACAGCTTCTGAAAACAAGTATTTTTAATGAATACACGCCAGAAATGGTATTCCATAACACTTTCCCAGGCTACTAAATCTCCTCTGGAGAGTTTAAAAGACAAGGACACATAAAGCTGGCCAGGACCTTCTAGGGTAGGAGCTCTTACTTCTTTAACCATGACCCACAGTACCACAGTAATAAAGAAATACATTTTACATCATAAAATACATGTGCATGTACACCTACAGCTATGTATGCATATGGAACTAAGTTTCACAAAAGAATATTTGTTCTAATTATGTTTGCTATTCTTTACTATTCATCTCCTTTTCATTTTTTTAGACACTGGTCATGGTCACTTAACTCACATCAATAGCTACAACCCAGTCTGGGAAACATTGGTCTGACGGTAATCTCATGCTGGGTGACAGGGGTTAGTATATTCCCACCCTGTGCCTACAAGCCCTGGGACTTCCTGGCTGTGTCTCAGGAGCCACGGAGAGGAGTGAGGAGAAGGTCAACACAGGGACCCAGGCCCTGCCCAAGTGAACCACAGCTTCTCAGCAATTATCTTGGGATTTCATGTAAGATTTAATTTAGAGGCAAGGGGGAAAAAGTGCTCAGTTTAAAAAATTAAGTTTCAAAATCACTCAGATGAGATAACCTTTCAGGATCCCTTCCAGTGTATATAAGTCTAGAAATAAATATGTATTTCAAACTGTAAAATAAACCACAAATCTATATATGACTATAGAATCAAGGAGACAAAAACAACCAAAACACTGATCACTCAAAGCTTTGTAATTTATAACGCTAGAATTTCTCAACATTCGGCCTGGTTAAAAGTGCTGAAAGCATCACAGTCTCCCCCCAGTGCCCTCCACATCCTACAGAAGCACCTTCAAGGCCTCTGTCCTCCTAAGAGTACATTCTGCTCATAATTCTTATTTACAAAGCAAGTTTATATTCGCTAAATAGTACATATTACCAAGCAAACAGAATAAGCCACACGAATTACTAGGCTCCTTAGACAGATTAATTTGAACAAATTGGTGTTTCCAAACCCAAAACTCCACAACTTTCTTAATTCATAAAAACATGTACCCTCCCACTGGAATTACCTCCAGCCAAAATATACCGAGTTGGGTGCATAGCATTGATGGAACACACAGAGGCAAGGCATTCTCCACCCAGGAAAGAGTGCACCCACTTTCCTGTCTCGTGGAAGACCTCCACCCGCCGCGGCTGGGCCATGCTGCCAACGACGATACAGTCTTCCTGCTTAGGGTCCCACACGGCCTGGAACCTGGTCAGCCATCGCCCGGTGATGGTGTTGTGCCTAATGAAAAAACAATTTTTTTGAAAGACAGTGTTAAGTAACTCAGAATAGCATGGGCAGAGGGTAAAGATGGCACTGCTCCTAAATGCTGGTTTTCGCTGCCAAGTTTCAAGTTACTGAGTCATCAACGACCTAATCTTATCCTTCCTACAAGACTGAAACCTGGGAGAGAGATGATGTCTGCATTTTTGAATCTCCAGTGCTGAGTGCAGTGGTTTGTGCTCAGTGGATGGTCACTGAACACACTGAAATGGCAACATTTTTGTTCAGCTTCCTCAGTGCACGCCCCTCCTTTTTTTTAACACATGCAAATACAAGACCTAGAATAAAGGAATATACAATCTAAGTTATTGCTATTTAACAGAATCTATTTCCCATATTTGTATTCCCCTAATAACCAAACCCTGCAATCGTTTTATATAGTCTATACAACCTTAAGGTAAAAAGTACTTTGGAGGCTCAAAGAAAAAAATCACAAGGGAAATTAGAAGATATCTGTACACAAATAAAAATACAACTATCAAAATCTATGGGATGCTATGAAAGCAATACTAAGAGGGAAATTTTTAACAGTAAACATCAAAAAAGAAGAAAGATATCAAAATCAACAATCTAACTACATCTCAAGGAACTAGAGAAAGAAGAATAATCAAAACCAAAACTCAGCAGAAGGAAGGAAATAATAAAGATTAAAGATAAAAGAATTAGAGAATACAAAAACAATAGAAAAAATAAACTGAGTTGGTTTTTTTAAGAGAACAAAACTGGCAAGCTAGATTAAGAAAATAGAAAGTGCAAATAACTAAAATAAGAAATGAAAGTGGGACATTACAACTTATGTTACAGAGAGAAAAAGGGTTATAATACTATGAACAATCATACACTAATAAACTGGACAATCCAGAAGAAATGAATACATTCCCAAACACATAAAATTTACCAAGACTGAATCATAAAGAAACAGAAAATCTAACTAGAACTGTAACTAGTAAGGGGATTAAAATAATAACCAAAAACTTCCCATCAAAGAAAGCCCCTGATCAGATGGCTTCACTAAAGATTTCTACGTAACACTGAAGTAAGAATTAACACCAAATGCTCCTCAAACTCTTCCAAAAAACTGAAGAGGAAGGAACACATCCTAACTTATTCTATGAGGCAAACACTTCTAATACCAAAGCCAGACAAAGACCCTACTGGGAGAAAAAAAAACAAAAAGCCCTACAGACAAATATTCCTGATGAATACTGGTGTAAAATTCTCAACAAAATACCAGCAAAAAAATTCAAACAGCACATTAAAAGGGTTATATACCATAACTAAGTTGAATTTATACCTGGAATGCAAGGAAGGTTCAAAACACAAAACCTAACTAATTGACATACCACATAAACAGAACGAAGGACAAAAATCATAAGATCCTCTCAACTGGTACTGAAAAACCATCTGACAAAATTCAATACCCTTTCAAGATAAACACTCAACAAACCAGGAACAGACAGAAACTATCTCAATATAATAAAATAAGGGTCATATATTAAAGGCCCACAGCTAACGTTATACTCAATGATGAAAGACTGAAAGCTTTTCCTGTAAGATCTGGTAAAAAGCAATGATGCCTTTCTTGCCATCTAGTCAACATATTTAACACTGGAAATTCGGTAGAAGTTAGAAAACTGGGTAGGAACTACACACACACACACACACACACAGTTAAAACTAAATCTCAGCAAATTTGCAGGATATAATCAACACACAAAAATCAGTTGCATTTCTACATACTAACAATGACCAATCCAGAAAGGAAAATAAGAAAACAACTCCAGGACTCCCCTGGTGGTCCAGTGGTCAAGAATCCACCTGCCAGTGCAGGGCACAGGGGCTCGATCCCTGCTCTGGGAAGATTACACACGCCATGGGGCAACAAAGAACGTGCACCACGGCTACGGAGCTTGTGCTCTGGAACCCGTGCTCCTCAACAAGAGAAGCTACCACAAGAAGAAGCCCATGTGCCACAGTGAAGGGTAGCTCCTGCTTACCACAACTGGAGAAAGTCTGCACACGGCAACAAAAACCCAGCATAGTCAAAAGTAAATAAATATATTTCTTTAAATCCCATTTATAATAATATCAACAAGAATAAAATATTTTGGAATAAATTTAACCAAAAATATGAAAGATTTGTACACTGAAAACTACAAAGCATTACTAAAACAAATAAAAGACACAAATAAGACACAAACAAATAAAGACACAAATAAATTATCTGTGGATTGGAAGACTCAATATTGTTAAAATGTCTGTACTACCCAAAGTGATCTATAGAATTCAACCAATGCAATCAATCCCAAGGGCATGTTTTACAGAAATAGAAAAAAAAATCCTAAAATTAATATGAAAGCTCAAGAGATTACAAACAGCCAAAATAATCTTTAAAGAGAAGAACAAAATTGGGGGCCTCATATATCCTGATTCCAAAATATACTAGACAAAGCAACAGAAACCATGACAGCATGGTACTGGTATAAAGACAGATGCTACGGACCAGTGGGACAGAATAGAGCCTATAAGGAAACTCTCACGTTCCCGGTCAAATGATACTTAACAAGGGTGCCAAGACCACAAAATGGGGAAAGGAGAGTCCCTCTGCTGGCAAAACTAGATATCCACATGCAAAAGAATAATATTGGACAGTAACCCTGATGGCTCAGTGGTGAAGAATCTGCCTGCAATGTAGGAGATGGGGGTTTGATCCCTGGGTCGGGAAGATCCCCTGGAGGAGAAAATGGCAACCCACTCCAGTATTCTTGCCTGGAAAATCCCATGGACAGAGAAGCCTGGCGGGCTACAGTCCATGAGGTTGCAAGAGTCACAGATGATGCAGTGACTAAACCAGCATAACCTTATGCTGCTGCTGCTGCTAAGTCACTTTAATCGTGTCCAACTCTGTGCGACCCCATAGACAACAGCCCATCAGGCTCCCCCGTCCCTGGGATTCTCCAGGCAAGAACACTGGAGTGGGCTGCCATTTCCTTCTCCAATGCATGAAAGTGAAAAGTGAAAGTGAAGTCACTCAGTCGTGTCCAACTCCTAGTGACCTCATGGACCGCAGCCTACCAGGCTCCTCCATCCATAGGATTTTCCAGGCAAGAGTACTGGAGTGGGGTGCCATTGCCTTCTCCAAGCATAACCTTATACTATATACTAAAATCAACTCAAAGTTGATTAAAGACCTATACCTAAGACTTGGAACTCTTAATAAAACATAGAAGGGGAAAGTTTCAGTACACTGGATTTAGCAATGATTTTTTGGATATGACACCAAAAGTACAGGCAACCAAAGCAAAAATAGACAAATCTACATCATACTTATAAACTGTGCAAAGGAAACAATCAACAGACTGAAAAGGCAACCCACAAAATGGTAGAAAGCATGTGAAAATCATATATTTGATAAGGGACCAGTATGCAGAATATGTAAGGAATTCCTGTAACTCAACAACAAAAATGATGTAATTCAAAAATAAGCAAAAGACCTAAATAGACAATTCTCCAAAGAAGATAGACAAATGGTCAATAAGCATATGAAAAGATGTTTATCATCACTAATCATTAGAGAAATGCAAATCAGAATCACAATGATATATTACCTCACAATCATCAGCATAAGTATTGATACATATAAAGAGAAATTAGAACTCTAGTGCACTCCTGGAATGTAAAATGGTTTGGCAGCTATGGGAAAACAGTATAGAGGTTCATCAAAAAATTGAAAATAGAATTATCAGATGATCCATTAAAATCTCCTTTCTGGGTATTATCCAAAAGAATTCAAAATAGGATCTTGAAGAGATACCTTTACACCCATTTGTTCACTGTAGCCTTTTTCACAATAGTCAAGAGGTAGAAACAACCCAAATGTCAATCAAGAGGTGAATGGATAAAGAAAATATGGCATGTACATGCAATGGAATTATTACGCAGCCTTTAAAAAGGGAGAAGATCCTGTTACTTGCCAGAACATGGATGAACATCGAGGACATTATGCTAAGTGAAATAAACCCATCACAAAAAAACAAATACTATATGATTTCACTCATATGAAATACCTAAAGTAGTAAAAATCATAGAAACGCAAACTAGAAAGATGGCTGCCACAATCTGGAAAAGAGGGAGAGAGGAATTAATGTCTCATGGGCCAGGTTCAGTTTTGCAAGATAGAAAATTCTAGAACTCTGTTGCACAACGTGATCACACCTAATGCTACTGAACTGTATACATATAAATAGTTAAGGTGGCTGACTTACTGTTAGGTGTTTATAATCACAACTAAAAATAAGGTAAAAAACCATTTAGATATATGTGGGGCTCTTCACTGCTCTCCAAAACAAAAAACAAAGCACTGCCCTTTTATTCTCTGCATTGCAACACCACCAACAGCCCTTTCTTATTAAAGAAGGATGAACAATGGAGAGCCTCATTTCCCACTGCCATTCAATGACCGTATCTCTACTGACCCCAGAATCATCACCCTAGATAATTTTTTAAAAATACACACTAGAAGTCAATAAACTATAGTTAATAAAGTTTGAAAAAGGAAACGAAGAGGGGAAATTCTGTGAAAAAGAAAATAAGCATATTAAATATAGTCTCTCCAGTGTTCTTGCCTGGAGAATCCCAGGGACAGAGGAGCCTAGTGGGCTGCCGTCTCTGGGGTCGCACAGAGTCGGACACGACTGAAGCGACTTAGCAGCAGCAGCAGCTACAGATTATAAAACTCATGAAGCAACAGTTAACATATATTGCATACCCTGTCCCCAACTTTATAAATGCTGATAAAGAAGTATGTGTAGGAAGCAGACATTGAGTAAAGTTTGATGTAAAATACATATATTAAAAGTAGCAGATGCAAAAGGAGGATAACCAAACAAAGAAATAGGAAGATGCGGAAGCTAAGCCCAGAACAAACAGGCACAAATAAAGAGTGCTTCAGTTAGCCTCACGAGCAGGTCAGTCTCAATATGGTAACATGACTAATTCAGTTTTTGAATAAAGTCATTCACCTTAACCAAAAATAACCACTCAGAGGCGGAGAACAGCTACAGACTAAAAGAGACAGAACCTCTTTGTAGACACAGGCAACCTGGAAGCAAGAACTCTTCCGGATGGGATAGGAACAAGTAACCAGGAACACTGTAATATAAAATCAGACCTATACATCTCTTCGATAATCAGATGTCTAATGTATGCAGTCCAACAAAGAGCTCATAGTAATCCAGGGTCCACATTATTTGGCATAGGGGCACTGACCTGATGGTAGTAAGAAGAGGAATCTTCGAGGATATACAGCTGCTGTCAAAGATTCTGCAAAATAAACAGCAAGAATAAAGAAGCACACTCTTTTTATTATTTCTTGAGATTTTTCTGAAATATCATCAGGGTATTTAACAAGCTTTTCATTGGTTTATGATAATGAAATGGTTGTTGTTTTAAAATATATAGGATCAGGTTCTAACAAACCTCAGCTAGCTAATATATTTATAAATGTTACAAAGAATATCGTAAAATTCAGTTCTTAGAGTTTAGTATGGAAACTAAACACTATTATTCCAAACTTAAGTGTACATTCTACAGTGATAATCCAGACTCTATAATCAGATCCACAGTAATATAGGTCACACATAACGGATGTTTTCTGAAAATGCACAAATAACCTAAAAGTGCAGGCATGTATCACGAGCAATTTGCCTATGAGACTCATCGACTGAAGGCATCCTACCGTCACTTCCAGGCTCTGGCAAGACTGACTGGCCAGCAACTAAGGGGAGGAACGCTGTGGGGCAACTGCAGGAGCTCAGAAGCCTCCACTAGGCACCCTGGCAGAAAGTAGCCATGTCATCACCACCTCGCCCTTCTCCTTGTGCCTAGCTATCCCACTGCCATTTCTTGGCACTAGAACTCTAATGAGATTACCAGAAAGCCAAATCACAAGAGTAAAGTCTGCAGTGCAAATGAACAGGAATGGGACAAGTTAAGTGGTCCTTAAGACAAAGAAAACTGCATGGGTGGAAAGGGGACACTGGGCTGTCATTGCCCAGTGATGAAATTTCTTAATGTACTACCTGGTAATGCTCACAGACTTTACTAGGGCACCTGTCACACACTATAAACCATGTTCTTCCCAATATATGGGTCTAAACAGAAATTAGGTGATTTTCTAGAGCCCAGCCCACAGTATACATTCAACAGATACTTGTTGAGTGAATAATGAACACATTCCAAAATCACTTAAGGTAAAAGTCTCATAAATTGAGAACTGCTTGCAATGTTAAGCAAAATTGTGGATTTTAGAAGAGAACAAAATTATTTCCTTCATTGTTGCGTTAACATTATCCACATTTTTAAAAATTGGCATTATTTTCTATTTTTGTTCAACTGGCTTATATTACATTTTAAAATCTATTTTTAGGTAGTAGCTATAGAACGGTACCAAAGCTAAAATCATAAAATTTTATCCAGTAGTTTGTACAGAGACCCAGTTTTTGCTATCTTTTCTGCCTGCCCATGGCTAAGGGCTCTGCAACTTCAATTCAGCACTTGACTTGTGGGAGGGATCCCACTATCCCCAGAGTAAGAGCTTCTTCCTATGCTAAAATTATCTTCTGTCCAAGATATCACACAGAAGGGCTTCCCTGGTAGCTCAGTTGGTAAAGAATCCACCTGCAATCCAAAAGCACAGTTTGATCCTCGGTCGGGAAGATCTACTGGAGAAGGGATAGGTCACCCATTCCAGTGTTCTTAGGCTTCCCTGGTGGCTCAGATGGTAAAGAATCCTCCTGCAATGCGGAGGGTTCAATCCCTGGGTTGGGAAGATCTCCTGAATGGCTACCCACTCCAGTATTGTGGCCTGGAGAATTCCACGGACAGAGGAGCCTGACAGGTTACAATCCATGGGGTCACAGAGCTGGACACGACTGAGTGACTTTCACACAAGATATCACAAGCCTGATTTCATCAGATTTCAGTGCTAAAAGGAAAGCCTGACATCATTCCCCAGGGTAGCTACAGACCTTCCTTGCCAATCTCAAGGAAATTTACAGATTCCAAAACTGCTGAAATGCTATTAAGTACAAATAGTTGATCTTTGGGAACCTAGACATGGCTACAAAACAGTTAACGCTAGTGATTTAATAAGGAGTAATAGTAAAGAAAGCTACTGGTTAACACAGTAATTACAGACTCTTAACAACATATTCTGTCTTCCCAATTTACCTCAGCTTACAATCAGCACATGTGGTTACTACTCTGTTACCAGTAAGAGGTGAAAAATAGGCTGAAGCAATGCTCTTTGTGTGTTCAGTTAAAGAAATCAAAGGCTGGTTTCTACTGAGATTCAGGCATCTTGCATCATAAACATGAATGTCCCTGTAACAGGAGGAATAATTCTCAGTGTTATCACAGTACACAGAGTAAGCTTCTAAAATAGCACGGAACATAAATCAGACACTCAAATACACACTATGCTGAAGAACAGTTAAGACAGGCCCCTCTAATCTTCGGTATTCATTTTAAGAACACGGGCATACATTAAAAATTAGAAAAATTCCAAAATTATAGCATATCTATGTAACCAGGTGGGTATAGAGAGACAAGATTCTAGCTGGTTTTCTCATCGCCTCAGGAAAAAAGTTAACACAGACTAAGAAACTGTAGGTCCCATTTAACTTATATTTTTTTTTTTTACAGATTTTCTTCTCAAAAGACTGAAGTAAATGCACGAGACCAGGGAAAACAAAAATGTATATTTGTTTCAATATTTTTACTATGTATTAAATCTCATTTTAAAGAATCACAAAAAAACTAAAAAAAAAAACACCCTCAAATTAGCATAGAAAGGAAACTTATTTGGTCCGTGGGTATCACAAAAAAGTCTTTGTCAATCAAACTAAAACAGTATTCCTAAAGTTAAAACATCTGTATCATAAAATTTGATGAAGAACATACCTTAATCCTGCAGTGATCAAATACTGTCTCTGCACCGGGTGCACATGAACAGTTCTTATTTTGCTCAAAGAAGTTTTGATAAGTTTCTCACAAGAAGTTCCAGGAGTCCGCCTATCCACTAGTGACATACTTCCATCCCAGTGACCTACTATTAAAGTGGAGGCATCTTCTGTCAAGAAGTCAAAGGAGGAAAAGCTTCTTGTTTCATCTCTATATACCTAAGGATATAAGGAACAATCAACTTAAGTAATGCTCTTCTTTTAAAAAAAGCCAATGCATAAATTCTTTGTTAAAAAAGTAATACAACACTTTACTCCAAATACCTCATTTATCCTCCCATCATCCCCACAAGAAACACAGGACAAAACGGTCATCCTCTTTTGCAGAGATGGAATCGAAGGCACTGATCAACTCTAAGACTTGTCTGCAATCAAACAGCCCATCCACCCATGTTGGGGCTACATCCTAAATCTCTTAAATCCAATAAAACTCAGTTGCAGATCTACCCTGAAACTTACTAGGAAATAGACTGAATTTGAATTCTACTCAAATACAAATTGAAACTCAAAAAGATATGTGCACCCCAATGTTCACAGCAGCACTATTTACAATCCCCAAGCCATAGAAGCAACCTAAAGGGTGCATCCACAGTGGAGTGGATAAAGAAGATGTGGTACATATATATGATGGAATATTCAGTTTCAGTGAAAGTCACTCAGTCATGTCCAACTCTTTGTGACCCCATGGGCTATACAGTCCATGGAATTCTCCAGGCCAGAATACTGGAGTGGGTAGCCATTCCCTTCTTCAGGGGTTCTTCCCAACCCAGGGATCGAACCCAGGTCTCTCCACACTGCAGGTAGATTTTTTACCATCTAAGCCACCAGGAACACCCTGATGGAATGTCAGCCACAAAAAATAACAAACTAATGCTATTTGCAGAAACATGGATGGACCTATAGATTGTCATTCTAAGTAAATCAGATACAGACAAATATCATATATTGCTTACATGTGGAACCTAAAAAAAAGGTACAAATGAACTTATTTACAAAACAGAAGTAGAGTTATGTACGTAGAAAATAAACTGTGTTTACCAGGAGATGGGGGGGTGGATAAATTGGGACTGACATATACACACTAATATATATAAAGTAACTAATAAGAACCTGCTATATAGCACACAGAACCGTACTCAATACTTTGTAAAGGTCTATATGGGAAAAGAATCTTGTGGATAATATGTATAACTGATTTACTGTGCTATACACTTGAAACATAACACTGTAAATCCACTATACACCAATAAAAAATTTTTTTTAATTATATGGACAGTAATCACATCACTGGTTTCCAGGGGCTTGGGAAAGAAAAGAGGACTAACTGCAGAGGGTCATGAGGTAATTTTTTTCAGGTGAAGGAAATTTTCTATGTCTTGATTGCAGTGGTGGTTACATAAGTTTGCCAAGATTCATAAAACTGCACACCTAAAATAGGTAAGTTTTATAGTATGTACTGTATACCTCAATAAACCTGACTTTTAAAAAAATAAGTGGAGAACTTTGACAACTCAATACTAAAAACACAGATAACCCAATTAAAAACAGGCAAAGATCCAAATAGACATTTCTTTAAATAATTACAATAATTACTAATAAGCAAATCCCCATTATGAACAACAGCCTTGTCATGGCGAAGGGGCTTGTTTAACTCAATGACACTACGAGTGGTGCTGTGCAGGGCCACCCAAGACAGACAGGTCACACTGAAGAGTTCTGACAAAATATGGTCCACTGGAGAAGGAAATGGCAACCCAAGCCAGCATTCTTGTCAGGAAAACCTCATGAACAGTATAAAAAGGCAAAAAGACAGAACACCAGAAGATGGACACCGCCCCCCTCCAAATCAGAAAGGGTCCAGCATGCTATGAGGGAAGAGCAGAGAGCAATTACTAATAGCTCCAAAAAGAATTAAGCGGCTGGGCCAAAGCAGAAATGGTGCTTAGTTTTGGATGTGTCTGGTGGTGAAAGTAAAGTCCAAAGCTATAAAGAACAGTAGTGCATAGGAACCTGGAATGCTAGGTCCATGAATCAAGGTAAACTGGACACACTCAAGTAGGAGATGGCAAGATTGATCTACAGATCGAGAATCCCCAAAATGGTGTTATTTATCCTCAACACCATTTTACTAGACCACAATCCAGGAGACTAAAGCTTTAGTTACTGACACCTCTGCCTCAACTTCAAGGCGTCTGACAGCTGTCTGTTGACATCTGTCAGACAGAATCAAGTCTGCACATGGGTTTGGCTATTTCTTTTTTCCCCTTAATTTCTTTTTACAGTTTTACTGAGATGTAGTATTTCCTATACCATAAACTTCACTCTCACCATGTTTTTTAAACTATGACTTCATTCACAACACTGACATTTTTTTAAAAAACTCTTAGGACAACTTAGGAATCAATGAACTAAAATGGACGGGAATGGGCAAATTTATTTCAGATGACCACTGTGGGCAAGAATCCCTTAGAAGAAAACGAGTAGCCCTCATAGTCAACAAGAGAGTCCAAAATACAGTACTTGGGTACAATCTCAAAAATGAAAGAATAATCTTGGTTCATTTCCAAGGCAAACCATTCAGCATCACAATAATCTGAGTCTATGCTCCAACCACTTAGGCCAAAGAAGCAGAACAGTTCTATGAAAACCTACAAGAACTTGTAGATTTGACACCAAAAAGAAAATGATGTCCTTTTCATCAGAGAGGACTGGAATGCAAAAGTAAGAAGTCAAGAGATACCTGGAGTAACAAGCAAGTTTGGCCTTGGAGTACAAAATGAAGCACTGCAAGGCTAATAGAGTTTTGCCAAGAGAATGCACTGGTCATAGCAAACACCCTCTTCTAACAATACAATAGACCATTCTACACATGGACATCACCAGGTAGTCAATATTGCAATCAGACTGATTATATTTTTTGCAGACAAAGATGGAGAAGCTCTATATTGTCAGCAAAAACAAGACCTGGAGCTGACTGTGGCTCAGACCATCAGTTTCTTATTGCAAAATTCAGACTTAAATTGAAGAAAGTAGGGAAAACCACTAGACCATTCAGGTATGACCTAAATAAACCCTGTATGATTAACAGGGGAGGTGAAGAATAGATTCAAGGTATTCCATCTGGTAGACAGAGTGCCACAGTTCTTCAAACTATGGCCAGAGATTTGTAACACTGTACAGGAGGCAGTGACCAAAACCATCCAAAAGAAAAAGAAATGCAAAAAGGCAAAATCGTTGTCCAAGGAGGCTTTACATATAGCTGAGGAAAGAAGAGAAGTGAAAAGCAAGCGAGAAAGGGAAAGATATACCCAACTGAGTGCAGAGTTCCAGAGAACAGCAAGGAGAGATAAAAAAGGCCTTTTTAAATGAACAATGCAAAGAAGTAGAGGAAACCAACAGAATAGGAAAGACTAAAGATCTCTTCAAGAAAACTGAAGATATCAAGGGAACATTTCATTCAAGGATGGGCACAATGAAGGATGGAAGTGATACAGACCTAACAGAAGCAGAGGAGATTAAGAAGAGATGGTAAGAATACACGGAAGAACTGTACAAAAAAAAGTCTTAATGACCCACGTAACCAAAATGGTATGGTCACTCACCTAGAGCCAGACATCCTAGTATGTGAAGTCAAGTGGCCTTAGGAAGCATTACTTACAAACAAGCTAGTGGAGGTGACAGAATTCCAGCTGAGTTACTTAAAATCCTAAATGATGATGTTAAAGTGATGCACTCAATATGTCAGCAAATTTGGAAAATACGTCAGCAGTGACCACAGGACTGGAAAAGGTTAGTTTTCATTCCAACCCCAAAGAAGGGCAATGACAAAGAATGTTCAGACTACTGTACAATTGCACTCATTTCACATGCTAGTAAAGTTATGCTCAAAATCCTTCAAGCTAGGCTTCACCAGTATATGAATAGAGAACTTTCAGATGTACAAGCTGGGTTTAGAAAAGGCAGAGGAACCAGAAATGCAATTGCCAACATTCACTGGATGATGGAGAAAGCAAGAGAATTCCAAAAAACAACTACTTCTGTTTCACTTACCACACTGAAGTCTTTGACTGTTTGGATCACAACAAACTATGGAAAATTCTTAAAAAGATGGTTTCTCTCCTGAGAAACCTGTATGACGGTCAAGAAGCAACAGTAAGAACCGGACATGTAACAATGGACTGGTTCCAAATTGGGAAAGGAGTACATCAAGGATATGTATTGTTACCCTGCTTATTTAACTTATATGCAGAGTACATCATGTGAAATGCCACACTGGATGAAGCACAAGCTGGAATCAAGATTGCCAGGAGAAATATCAACAACCTCAGATATGCAGATAATACCACTCTAATGGCAGAAAGTAAAAAGGAACTAAAGAGCCTCGTGATGAGGCTGAAAGAGGAGAGTGAAAAAGCTAGCCTGAAACTCAACATTCAAAACTAAAATCATGGCATCCGGTCCTATCACTTCATGGCAAGTAGAAGGGGAAAAGTGGAAGTAGTGACATATTTTATTTACTTGGCCTCCAAAATCACTGTAGACGATGACAGCAGCCATGAATTTAAAAGACGCTTGCTCCTTGGAAGAAAAGCTATGACAAACCTAGACAGCACATTAAAAAGCAGAGACATCATTTGGCCAACAAAGATCTGTATGGTCAAAGATATGGTTTTTCCAATAATCATGTACAAATGTGAGAGCTGGACCCTAAAGAAGACTGAGTACTGAAGAATTGATGCTTTCAAACTGTGATACTGGAGAAGACTTTTGGGAATCCCTTAGACTGCAAGGAGATCAAATTAGTGAATCCAAAAGGAAATCAACCCTGTATATAGTCATTGGAAGAACGGATGCTGAAGCAGAAGCTCCAATATTTTGGCCATTTGATGCAAAGAGATGACTCACTGGAAAAGATCCTGATTCTGGGAAAGGCTGAAGGGTGGACAGGGTGGACTGCAAAGAGATCAAACCAGTCCCTCCTAAAGGAAATCAGTCCTGAATATTCATTGGAAGGACTGATGCTGAAGCTCAAGCTCCAACACTTTGGCCACCTGATGTGAAGAACGGACTCACTGGAAAAGACCCTGATGCTAGGAAAGATCAAAGGCGGGAGGAGAAGGGGATGACAGAGGATGAGATGGTTGGATGGCATCACTGACTCAATGGACATGAGTCTGAGTAAGTTCCAGGAGTTGGTGATGGACAGGGAAGCCTGGCGTGCTGCAGTCCATGGGGTCGCAAAGAGTTGGACACAACTGAGCAACTGAACTGAACTATTACTCACTTAATACCATTGTATCATGATTGATCAACAGAAAAATAATAGAATTCTCTATCACCAAAGCTACCATTTAATAAGAAAACCTATAATCACTTTTTAAAATCCAGATGCATATCAGAATTACAAATGCCTAGGTACTGCTTTTTTTGTCCAAAGCTCCAGATATGTTTCTAATGAGCAGCCATGTTTAAAACCAACCAGACTAGATGATGATCTTTTACTTTCATCTAGTTTGTTTCATCTTTTCTTCATACTCAGTGCTCCATTTCATTCAGTTTAGGTTTTCCAATTTCTCCATCTATATTTTTTTATGCTCTCTCTCAAGCCTTTATCAAGCACAGCAGAAAAACTTTTGTATACATATATATATGTTATGCATAATATATGTATTTTAGAAAACTTATGAATTTTCACCTAACTAAAAAATTTATGACATTTTGATTCCACTTGTTTGACTTAGTATGAAGAGAATGCTAGATTTCTAATTTTAAAAAAATAGATGCAACAAGTAACAAAGGTTTACTGTATAGCACAGGGACCTATAGTCAATATTTTTTAAGAACCTATAATGGAAAATAATCTGAAAAATAATATGTATAACTGAATCACCTTGCTGTGCACCTGAAACATTGTAAGTCAACTCTACTTCAATAAATACATGTATTAAGAAAAACTCATATAAGTAATTATGAATAATCTGTACACAGAACATTAGAATAATTACAAAGACATCAGAATGTGTTAATTTTGAGTACTGGCTTACATAAAAAATTAAGGCATACATAAAATTAGATCAATTAAATTAGTATTTATGACAATAAACCATAAGTGATGATATCATGTTTTCTTGTTTCACACATAAAATTGCCCTTATACTGAGGATGTCTTAAAAACTCCAAAAGTTTCATTCAAAATAAGTTAAAGGGTAGAAACCTACATCTAAACCATCCTAAACTTCATAAAGATTAAAATTCACATTGAAAAAGGGTTTAATTTATAAGAATTCTCTTAATGAGGAAATCTAATATGGTTAATGAGCAAATGTGAAAGCTCACTTGAAATGACATGTTTGTTGTAAGCATTAAGTAGCAGATATTTAAGTAGGAGACCAAATGTAATCACTGGGATCAAATACTGTGAGGATTCCTCAGGCCTTTGGAAGCTTCTGGTCTACCCAACCAGAGATCAAATGGATTAGAAAACCTTCAAGGGGTAAAGGCTATTTATCTTGGTAGAGTATCTTTCAGCAGATGGATAGTCACAAGTATGAGCCTAACATCTTTCAACTATTCTTAAACAGACTTCAACTTAATCTGACCTCATAGACGCTAGATTAGCCCAGGAAAAGACCTTATCCTCAACAGGTGGTTATGAATAAACCTGGCCTAAGATATTCTGAACGAAATTGCCTGGGTGTCCATTTCTTGCCAGAGTACAATTTTATCACATCCAATTGCAGTATTTCATTCTAACTTCACCAGATAAAAATAGCTGAGCTAATCTATTATCAGATATATATATGGCATGTAGGCCTGATAAATCTTAGCTAGAAGACAAAAAAAACAAATTTTATAGTTTCTGTGATACATTAAGTGAGTTAATGTAGACTTGCCATATGTTTTAGATATAATGTGCTATAGTACTATTTGTTATGTGATGAATTTCTCTATAGTCTTTTCTGTCACATCTAAGAATCAGCCTCACAAAATTCATATCTGCAAAGGCTAGAAATAATAAACAAAAATATAATAATATTCTAATATTTTTCCTGAATAAAAGACAAGTTTTAAGCCTTAAAACAGAAGAATAGGTTATTGTCTTTAAAAGATTTTTGCAAAAATAAAAAATAAGAGCAAAAATCTCTCATGTGCCAGGCTCTGTTTTAAGTACTTTATCTACATTAACTCACTTAATCCTCGTGACAGTCCTGTAAGGTAAATATTATTACTGTTTCATTTCAAAACTAAGGAAACTGAGACACAAAGAGGTAAAGGAACTTGCCAAGGTCACACAAAGAGTACCAGATGGGATATGAATTTAGGCAGAATAGTTCTAAAGTCCCTGTTCCATCCCATCTCATCCAGTCTGATGGTATAATAATCATTCATGTGGCATAAAGAATCTAGAATATCATCTAAGGTCAATAAGTAAACACATTAACATTTACCTCTTCAAAAACAGCCCTGGAAAAGTCCCCACAGCGTAATGTGCCATCATAGCTCAGTGACAGCAGGTGAGCCGGATTGGCAGGTGAGAAGTAAAGACAGCTGACCGGCTGACTGTGGGGCTGAAAAAGATAAACTCCATCCTCTTTAGGTTGGTGAGTCTGGAAGAGAGTTAGGGGTAGGGAGAGAGAGACAAAAACTGGTGAGAAACAGTAATATATTCTATGTCATTAAGTCATTAAAATATTTTGTCTGTATTATATTCAGTCTTTTCTCAGTCTATTAGATACCCAACCTCCCAATTAGAAAGTCAGAACTAGAAACTTTAGACTCTAAGCTATTTTCCTAATTTTCAATCCAACAGAATTAAGTCTCATTTATTTTAAGTTTCCAGTTTTTTACCACTAGACAACTAGTTTTTCATAATGCAGAGGGGAAATAATTACTGCTTATTCTGACTTCATTTCATGAAATCCTCAGGAAATGTGAGATTTACTTTTTATTGCACACACAGGATAGTTCCTTCCTACTAAAATACATCAACATTACTTCTACTTTGCTTGCTAAGTATGCTTCTCTATGAGTATATCATCCTGAGCACAATTTTCGTAAGTTGTTTGGTTCTGGCCCAAAATGATAGTTTTTAAAATATTTTATCCCCTAAATACTCTGGCCACCTGATGCGAAGAGCTGGCTCACTGGAAAAGACCCTGATGCTGGAAAAGATTGAGGGAAAGAGGAGAAGGGGGTGGCAGAGTGAGGGCAAGAGGAGAAGGGGGCGGCAGAAGATAAGATGGTTAGATAGCATCACTGACTCAATGGACGTGAGTTTGAGCAAACTCCAGGAGATATTGAAGGACAGGGATGCCTGGCATGTTGCAGTCCATGGAATCACAAAGAGTTAGACACGACTTAGCAACTGGAAAAAAAAAAAAAACAAATCCCCTAAATACCCCATGAAAAATGCATGTATTTGAATTTCTGTAGTAATATTACTGCTTCTAAAGATTATCCTCTCACTACTGGATTATCAACTCTGAAATCATCATGTTTCGAATTTCCACACTATATTCCTATACCACATGTTATACTATGAACCAACAACTATCATCTCCAAATCTAGCCTGGTCTGCTCTGAAATACTCAAGCACTGTTTTTGTCTTTTTTATTTAAGTTTTTAAAGAGAAAAAAATTTTAAAGGAAAGAAAGAAAAATTCCTTTTAAAAAAAGGAAAAAAATTACAACCACACATACTCCTCCTCTTACCCAGAGTTAACCACTGTTAACACTTTGGCATATTTGTCCACAGCATATATTTTTTAGAAAAACAATACGCTCCAGACAAAAGTTCTGAAAAATCATTCAAAACCCAAAATTGACCAAAATTATCACTGAAATATTGAGCAATCATTATAGATGTCTTTACATGTAGTTACTTATATAGACAGAAGGACAGAGAAGATTTTTTGGGGGGTGGGATGGGGAAGGCCACTTTTAATAGTATTAAATTTAACTATACTTTAAAATAATAAAAGAAAAGCAAGCTGAAGGAATTTTTGAATTTCAAGTATTTCTTTACAAGAGTTATCTAAGAAGGAAACAGTATAAAGCATAAAGCCCTTACAGTCATTAAGCTTTATTTTTAAATTTAACTATGGATGTCTCAATTTTAAATTTCTATTGATTGAGGACACTATTTCCTCCCACCCTCCAATCTCCCCTTTTTCCATCTCTATATTTAATTTTGTCCAGTTTAACAACATTCATATCTAGTTCTGTAACCATAATTCATATTGCTGTTTAATATTAGTTCTTCATTTAAATGGATTCAATACTCAACCATTGATTCTTCTGTCAAGCTTCTTCACTTGTGAATTCTTAATTTTGACTTACTTTTAACTGGCTGAGATTTTCTATCAAGCAGTTTTTTCCAGATGAACTCATAGGTCTTGAATTTCTTGAGTTTTTTCACATGTGAAAATACCTACCTGCTGCCTTTACATAAGAATAATATCTTGGGCTACCTATGTATTCCAGGCCACACTTCCTTCCCTCAGAACTTTGTAGACATTACATAAAATGTTGTAGAAAACTGAGGCAAGCCTGGCTTCTCCCCTTGAATATAATTTGTTTTTCCTACCTGAAGAATTCTTTGTCCTTTAAGCTCCAAAGTTTCCGAGAACATTTCATACATTTTCAAATGTGCCAATCCAATTCTGGCTTTTCCCTTAAGACTTTTTTCATCTGTATTTAAGATAATCTCAAATCTTTCCTTTAATATCAGTAATTTTATTTTCAGCAATGTTTATTCTGTTCCTTCTAATTTATTAGTTTCACTGATTTTCAATTTGTTTCCTTAGTTTTGCTGTCTCCTTCATTCCGTTGTTTGTTATCTTATCTTTGAGCCTTATTTTACCAAAATTAATGCTGTTATTAACTTGCTCCACAGCATCACTGTCCAAAAGAACTTTCTGAGATGACAAAAATGATATATGTGTTCACTGTCCAATATGGTATCCACTATTCATGTGTGGCTATTAAGCACTTGAAATGTGCCTGGTAGAACTGAAGAACTGAATTTTCTATTTTAATTACTTTAAAAATAAACACAGGTAACCTTGCTTTTCAAAAGTTTGCTTTGTGCTTTATACCACTTCGCTCTTACAAAACACCTATGTTAACAACTATTTTCGCTAACTGAAGGGAATCCAAAAAGGATTTTCGTTTTTATGAGAAAAGGTGAAAAATGAAAATAGTATTCAGCATTTGTTTTGCAGGAAGCTGTTACAGAGGCAGCGCACCCCAAGCAGCAAGAGTGGCACCACCAAGCTCTGTCCCAGGGAACTTACACTCAGGATCTCAGCATGAAGCCGCTCTTAGCTCTGAACTGTGTCTGACAGCATCTGTACCTTATCTTGATTTATTCTGTGCATTTATTAGCAAGACACCTTAAGGTAATTGCTTCTTGCATTACACCATTTGAGCTTACAAACTGTTTCATAGTAATACTCTACTGTTGGATAAGGTGGAGAAGGAAATGGCAACCCACTCCAGTATTCTTGCCTGGAAAATCCCATGGAAGGAGGAAGCTGGTAGGCTACAGTCCATGGGGTCACAAAGAGTCGGACACGACTGAGTAACTTCACTTTCACTCTGGATAAGGAGGGAAACCTGCAGTTCAAATTTCATTTCAGTCCGAAAATACCAAGTTAGGTGTACATCTAACAACTTCAAACCAAAATGAGTCCAGGACCAGTTTGTTTTGCGCCTAGAAATGACCGTCTGTACACACTGGATTGGATATGAAAACTGAAAGTACAAGTACCAGTAAAGACGATTACAGTAATCCCAAAAAAGAAAATGGAGCCCTCACTAATCTGCTGTTAGCCAGGACAGGAAAGAGAGGGCAAAATCATTAAAGGGTTTTACTAGACATAAGGAATGAAGGGACAACCTAACTCTTCCATGCTTCCTCTTGCTTTTAGGATAAAAAGCAAAATTCTCAACAAAATGTATAAAGGTATACATCTGACCTCTTCCCACCTCTGTATTCCCCCTACTCCACTCATCCCCTCCATCTATGCCTTTGCTGTCCATGCTCCAGCCACACAGGCATTTTTTCAGGTCTTTGAATGTATCAAGCCGGCACCCTACTGCCTAAGGTCCTTAACATGCTGTTCCCTCTTGCCTGAAATGCTCTTTTCCCTTTCTTTGCTTGGTTTATTCCTACTTAGCTTTCAAATCTCAACTCAATTCTCCCTTCTTCAGGGAAGCCTTCCCTGATCCTCCAAATTAGGCCAGTCTACCTGTTACGTGATAATACCACTCTTCCTTCACTCCATTAATCAGAGTATATAATCCACTCCACTTATCAAACATATAATTACTTCATTCATGCTGCTTTTGCCACTAAATTCCAAACCCTATGAGAACATGGACAGTCTTTCCTCACAAATATGGCTGGGGCATCATTAGAAGAGTACTTAACACAAAACACTCAGTTAGTGTGGAATGAATGAATGGGTACACGGGTGACCAAATGAATGACAACACAACTTTTGACCCTAGGCGAGACTAGGAATCTTATGAAAAGTTAAGTGGAAAGCTGAGGGCGTACCAAGGCAATTCAATGCAGCAAAGGAGTCTTTTCAACAGTGCTGGGACAACTGGATATACACATATGAAAAGAGGAACCGGGGCCCTTACCTCAGAGCATATACAAAAACAATTCAAAGATTATAAAAATAATACTAACTCAAGGTGGATCAGTGAACTAAGTGTGAAAGCTTAAACTATAAAAATATTTAGAAAAGTACATAGGAGAAAAACTTCCTGACTTTGGGCTACATGGATTTCTTAGATGACACCAAAAACACAATCCATTAAAAATTTGATACATTGGACCTCATCAAAACTCAAAACTTTGCACTTCAATAGCATTAAGAAAATGAAAAGACAAGGAGAAATATTTGTAAATCAAGTACCTGATAAGGATTCGCATCTAGAGTATACAAGGAACTCTTAACAACTCAATAAGAAAACAAAAAATCCAATTAAAAAAATTGACAAAAGATGTGAATAGACATTTCACCAAAGACATCCAAATGGCAGGATAAGAGCCTCAACATCATTATTCATTAGACAAATGCAAATCAAAACCACAGGGAGATAAAACTTCACTAGGAAAATACACCCACTTGAAAGACTATAATCAGAAAGACAGACAATAATAAATGTTGGTGAGCATGGAGAACCCGCATACATTGCTGGTGGGAACAGAAGATGGTGCAAACTCTTTGGAAAGCAGTTTGGCAGTTCCTCAAATGTTAACCAGTTTCCATATGACCTAGCAATTCTATTCCCAGGGACCCACTCAAAAGAAATGAAAACACATTTCCACACAAAAATGTGTACACAAATATTTAAAATCAAATTATTCAGAACAGCCAGGAAGTGGAAACAACCCAAATGTCTACCGAGTAATAAATGCATAAACAAAATGTTGTATAATCAAACAAGGAAATACTATTCAACAATAAAAGACAGAGGTGCTGATAGATTAGCATCTATGAGCATGTTATAGTAACACAGATACACCTTAAAACCATACTAAAAGAAAAACACCAACATAAAAGACCATGTATTCTATGATTCTACTTATATGAAATTTACCTAAAAAAATGCAAATTTGTAGAGATTTGCCCAGGGATAAGGGTAGAAACAGGGATTAAATGTAAATAGCCATGAGGAATCTTACAAGAATGATGAAAATGTTCTAAAATGGAATTATGATGATAGTTACACAACTCAATAAACTTACTAAAAATCATTAAATTGTACATTTTAAATGTGTGGATTTTATAAAATATGAATTATACCTCAACAAAACTAATTTAAAAACAAAAACTAGGGGAGGACTCCCCTGGCTGTCCAGTGGCTAAGATGCCCCACTCCCTGTGCAGGGTGGTCAGTTTGTTCCCTGGTCAGGAAACCAGATTCCACATGCCAAAACTATGAGTTCACATGTTTCAACTAAAGATCCCGCGTTCCGCAGCTAAGAGCAAAGAACCCATGTGCCACAACTAAGACTCAGCACAGTTAAATAATAAAAATAAATATTAAAAAAAAAAAAAACCTAAGGAAGTTGGGGAGTGAGAACAGGATAGCTAAGACAATGGCTTTAGACTTGCTCAGTCTGTTGAGATAACCAGGTGTCCTGAAGAACTAGAAAGTTGATAAAAACATTGGACTGCAGACATCCAGTAAAAAAGATTTTTGGAGATCAGAAAAGACATGACAAATGGACTGTTCTACATGTCTTCAACTCTGTGCTATATATCAACATGCACCCTGAAAAGATACTCACTTGACTATGCTAATTCTGTTTTTCCTTTTCTAAGTTCAACAAATAGTCTATCCACAGTTTTCATTTCTTCTTCTACTTCATTTTTTTAATTTTTGTTTTATTTATTTTTGGCTGCACTGGGTCTTCATTGCTGCATGCGGGTTTCCCTACTACAGTGAGTGGGGGATACTCTTGCTTGGGATGCTCAAGCTTCTTATCGCGGTGGCTTCTCTTGTTGCAGAGCACAGGCTCTAGGCACTCAGGCTTCGGTAGTTCTGGCTCACAGCCTTAGTTGCTCCACAGCATGTGGACTCTTCTGGAACAGGGATTGAACCCGTGTTCCCTGCGTTCACACGCAGATTCTCATCCACTGCACCACCTGGGAAGTCCCCAACCCCATACTTTTTTAATCTCCTATAAGTCTCTGTTCCTTCCTTACCTTACTGTTGAAGCTGTTCTCTCAACTCACTAATCATACCCTATGTCGAAACTAACATCCCTTTTTTCTGTTCCCATTCTTTTTGGTGGTCGTTTAGTCACTAAGTCATGTCCAACTCTTGTGACCCCATGGACTACAGCCCTCCAGGCTCCTCTGTCCATGGGATTCTCCAGGCAAGAATACTGGAGTGGGTTGCCATTTCCTTTGCCAGGGCATCTTTCCAACCCAGGAATCAAACCTGTGTCTCCTGCATTGCAGGTGGATTCTTTACCAACTGATCTACAAGTGAAGCCACCCATTCTTCTTAACTCCTCTGGAAAAAAGCCCTGTCAGACTCTCATGCTTGAAATTCATCTCTTAGCTTATACAATCTTATACTATTTCTGGTCCTCGTCCTACTTCCCTGCTTCTGTTTTCTTTACCAAATCCTTTCGCCTCCTACCCCTACTAACGTCTTATCAAAATAAGCAAGAACCTATGCACTCAAAATAAAAGAGAACTTGGTTGTTATTTCTTCTCTTCTCACAAAATTCATTTTATTTATTAACCCCAACCCTCGACAAATTAACCCCAACCCTCAACAAGTCACAATGGCTTCTCCGTCTCCATTAACTGTCCTTAAGGCATTTTTCATGTCTTTGTTCTACTTCCCCAATTAGAAAATAAATTCAGGGCTTCCCAGGTGGCTCAGTGGTCTGCCAATGCAGGAGACATGAGTTCAATCTCTGATCCGGAAAGATCCCATATGCTGCAGAGCAACTAAGCCAGTGTACCACAACTCCTGAGCCTGTGCTCTAGAGCCCAGGAGCCACAACTACTGAGCCCATGTGCCACAGATACTGAAACCTGAGCGCCCTGGGGCCCATGCTCTGCAACAAGGCGAGCCACCGAAATAGGAAGCCTGAGCACCACAGCTAGAGAGCAGCCCCAGCTCACCGAGACTAGAGAAAAGGCCAGATAGCAACAAAGACCCAGCAAAGCCAAAAATAAATAAATACATAAATTCAGAGAATATTAACTTGACTTTATTCAATTTTGTAACCACTAAAAGCAATCAATGCATTATTATATATGCAATGAACGAAATTTAATATCAGTTTCTGACTCATCAAAAACGACTAGGATCATCCTAAGATCATCCCTGGGAAGATATTTTGATCCAGTTTGAAAATTATATTTTAAACATAATTAGAAAACTAAGAACTTGCTATGATCTTTTCATATATACATTTAAAGCTGTAATAAAGTTTCCTGGCAGGCATTTATGCCCAGATGACTAATGATATTCAAGCTAAAAATGTTAGAAGTTTTATAAAGTAAATTTAAATTCCTCTAAGTTTCTAAAATTTGAAATCACAAAGCACAAAACTATATACCTCAAGTAACACATGGCTCTAGGCTAGTCTTCCGCAGACTATTTCCTTTAGTCGAATTTCAGTACCTTCAAAAAATTAATAACTTACCACATCCCAAAGTCCAACTTGCCCAGATTTGGCCCCAGCTGCCACCAAAGTTCTCATTTCCGATGGGTGGATGGCCATTGAGGAAATTGAGCCTCTGGTAACTTTACAGACAGTATCTTCACTAATGACCATGCCATTTAAATGGACTTTGTAGCTGAGAACATTAAAAAGTTAAACTTAAATAAAACCAAACTCAATGGTCAAAACAATAAAAGGTGATTCAAAAAAGAAAAGTAACAATAAATGTGGGAAAATATTCAACTTCCTGGCAACAAAGGAAATCAAATTAAACAGCAGAGTACTATTTTTCACTCATAAAAGTTAATAGGCTATAGTTAAACATTCATATATACTAAACATTCATATATACTAACAGCAGAGTAAATTCATATAAGATTTTCAGAAATTAAAAAAAAAAAAGATTTTGGAAAACAATTTGGCATGTCCTAAAGGGGAACCCAGATAACCACAATGGTGTGATCACTCACCTACAGCGAGATATGCTGAAATACGAAGTCAAGTGGGCCTTAGGAAGCATCATTACAAAATTAGTGGAGGTGATGGAATTCCAGTTGAGCTATTTCAAATCCTAAATGATGATGCTGTGAAAGTGCTGCACTCAATGCCAGCAAATTTGGAAAACTGAGCAGTGGCCACAGGACTGGAAAAGGTCAGTTTTCATTCCAATCCCAAAGAAAGGCCATGTCAAAGAATGCTCAAACTACCACACAATTGCATTCATCTCACACACTAGTAAAGTAATGTTCAAATTTCTCCAAGCCAGGCTTCAGCAATACGTGAATCGTGAACTTCCAGATTTTCAAGCTGATTTTAGAAAAGGCAGAGGAACCAGCGATCAAATTGCCAACATCCGTTGGATCATCAAAAAAGCGAGACAATACCAGAAAAACATCTAATTCTGCTTTACTGACTATGCCAAAGCCTTTGACTGTGTGTATCACAACAAACTGTGGAAAATTCTGAAAGAGATGGGAATACCAGACCACCTGACCTGTCTCTTTAGAAACCTGTATGCAGGTCAGGAAGCAACAGTTAGAACTGGACATGGAACAACAGACTGGTTCCAAATAGGAAAAGGAGTATGTCAAGGGTGTATATTGTCACCCTGCTCATTTAACTTAAATGCAGAGTACATCATGCAAAATGCTGCACTGGAGGAAGCACAAGCTGGAATCAAGATTACTGGGAAAAATATTAATAACCTCATATACGCAGATGACACCACCCTTATGGCAGAAAGTGAAGAAGAACTAAAGAGCCTCTTGATGAAAGTGAAAGAGGACAGTGAAAAAGTTGGCTTAAAGCTCAACATTCAGAAAACAAAGATCATGGTATCTGGTCCCATCACTTCATGGCAAATAGATGGGGAAACAGTGGAAACAGTGTCAGACTTTATTTTGGGGGGCTCCAAAATCACTGCAGATGGTGACCACAGCCATGAAATTAAAAGACACTTACTCCTTGGAAGGAAAGTCATAACCAACCTAGATAGTGTATCAAAAAGCAGAGACATTACTTTGCCAGCAAAGGTCCGTCTAGTCAAGGCTATGGTTTTTCCATTGGTCATGTATGGATGTGAGAGTTGGACTATAAAGAAAGCTGAGCACCGAAGAACTGATGCATTTGAACTGTGGTGTTGGAGAAGACTCTTAAGAGTCCCTTGGACTGCAAGAAGATCCAACCAGTCTATCCTAAAGGAGATCAATCCTGAGTGTTCATTGGAAGGACTGATGTTGAAGCTGAAACTCCAATACTTTGGTCACCTGATGCAAAGAGGCTGATTCGTTTGAAAAGACCCTGATCCTGGGAAAGATTGAAGGCAGGAGGAGAAGGGGACGGCAGAAGATGAGATGTTTGGATGGCATCACCGACTCAATGGACATGAGTTTGGGTAAACTCTGGGAGTTGGTGATGGACAGGGAGGCCTGGAGTGCTGTGGTCCATGGGGTCGCAAAGAGTTGGACACAACTGAGCGACTGACCTGAACTGAAAGGCTATAAAAACATCCACAATGTCTGACCTCACTTCTGGAATCTATCCTAAGGAAATAATCCACTATCACAATATAAACTTCAACAGATACACAAACACACAACACTCAAAACTAAACAGAAAACAACTCCAAATATCAAGAGGTTAAGCAAATTTCATCTACTGAATGAAATATTACTTAATTATTCCATAAATTTAAAGACTCTAGTAACATCCAACCACAATGTTAATGGAAAAGCATAATGCAAAACTGTACATATATTAAAACATAATGAAGCAAAAATGTATGTAATTATACTCGTTTATTAAACACTGAATAAATACATATTACGCGCCCTGTACTTTTCTGGTTACTGAGATAAAATCCATGCATTCATGAAGCTTGTGTCCCAGTGGTTTTGTATATAGCAATATGTGAAAGGAAATACACAAAATCTTGTTAGGGTAGAAACATGATGGATAATTCTTTTCACCTCATTTTCAAATTCCCTCTAATGGTATATAGTCTTTATAATTTAAAGATCTCAGGAAATGTAAAACAAAAGCAAGGGATTTTAACTCACCTTTTAATGCTAGATAATTCCTTCTCAGTGTTTTTACTTCTTGTCTGAAACAACGAGCGAAACGAAAGTACTAAATTAACATATGCACTGAAATTTGCTTAAACGCTTGGGTTTACCCTCCCAAGTGATACCTTGCTCATTTCTGCCCAAGTCTGCAAAAATCCTTTAAATAGTGCATTGTCATCATCTTGATTTTCAGGAGTCATTTCTAAAGGCCCAGGAGGTATCAAAGGCTGTTATAAAAAGTAAGAAGAAACAAAAACTTGGTTGTCACTCTGCCTTAGAATTCAAGCTTAAGGTTTCTCTTTACTTTCAACATCTACAACAGGGGTGCCATATAGTTAGCAATCAAAAACAGCTGTTCAATGAATGAATGCCAAGTATCCTGTAAAGTAAAAACATGTATTATCTCATTTAATTCCCTTAATAATCCAGTGAATGAGATACCACATTTCAAAAACAGTGGAATGAAACAGAGAAGTTAATTTATCCAAAGTTACACTGCCTATAAACAGAGTTGCTAGGAATTGATTCAGATCAGTTCAATTTCATTACTCAAAAGTTATTACTCTGTATCACTTTTTTATATCAAGGATTATAACCCACAAGTCATGAAATCATTTTAATATGTTATAACCAACACTGTGTTTTATTGAATGAGAAAAGAATAGACCAGAAAATTCAAAAGTACATCATATGTAGTAAGGGTTAAGCATCATTTCACAAAAGGTTTGTTTCAGTTTTGTCTGTGTGTGCACGCACACACACGCACGTGGAGTGGATTCAATGTAAATTATTTCTTATCATGGATGCATAGAGGCTTCAAAAAATGAGCTACTCTCTCTGTAGCAACTTAATTTTCAATTGGCTCTCAAAGCACCAGGCTAATGAGTACTATCTTCCAAGTTATAACTAAGCACTTAGATGTAAAGTATTAAAAACAGTAGACGCTCCTGAATAAAAAATAATCTTACTCAGACAATAAATTTGGTAAATAAACTCTTTCCACTCACTGACAGCATAAATTAAACCACAGTATAGGACCCCCATCATTATTATCACATATTATTATTAATACTACCATTTATTGCTTACTAAATAATATAATACATTCAATATAATGTAAGGACCTTTATCCCTCATGATACCCCTTGTGAGAGGTTTCTGTTATTGTTGCTATTTTAAAAATAGGGAAACTGAGGCTCGGAATGGCTAAGCAATTTACCCACAATCCGACATAGGTAAGTCTGCAGAAATATATAATCCAGTCTTTCATGAGTTTGAAATCTTACTCATTAAACCATATTAGTTAGTTAGTCCAGTCGCTCAGCTGTGTCCGACTCTTTGCGACCCGACGAACCGCAGCACGTCAGGCCTCCCTGTCCATCACCAACTCCCAGAGTCCGCCCACACCCATGTCCATTGAGTCGGTGATGTCATCCAACCATATTAAACCATATAACAGCCAAGTATTAAATTAATGAAGTACAAATTAAACATACTTTACTGACTTTTTACTCTACTTTCAAACACTTCAAATTTTTCAGTATTTTATTAATATATTGTATTTGTACTCTTTCTTACATTTTCATCTACTTCTAATACTGTCTGGATTGGGGCTGCTGGCAATGGGACTCCTGAAGGATCAACTTTTAGTAATCGCATTGACCTTCTACATCCAGTTTCATTTTCTTTTTTCTTGGGTTTCTTCCTAAGGAGTGGAAGGAAAATCATGTTATACTCATAGAAGAGTTATATGTATTTATTACTACCAAGGAGATAACTTCTAGTAATGTATCTCACACATATAGTCAAACATTGCAAAGATATATATACATACCTACATTAATTTTAATTAAAAGTTTGGAAACATGGTAACTGTTCACTATGGGGAGGTAAGGGGTATTAAATTAAGACATATATATCTAGTCAACTATTAAGCAGCCATAAAAAAAAGAATGAAATAGATCTCTATGTGCGACATGAACTCTAAGATATAAGAAGCAAAAGAGAAGGTACAGTATATGTTGAATATGGTTACATTTGCTTTTTTACGAAATATATACATTTGTAACTGGTAAAATTACCAATGGAAGAATATCCATGAAAATATTAACAGTGGATTACTCTAGGAAGAAGGGTGGAGAACTAAGGTCTAAACTTACAAAAAAAAAAAAAGACTTGACTATTTCATTGCATTTGCTTCCATATTGTTTACCTTGTAAAATCATAGATACCCTACTTTTTATTTATTATTTTTTCATTTAAAAAAGTAGTTCAGAGGCTTCCACGGTGACTCAGTGGTGGGGAATACATAAGCCAATGCAGGGACAGAGGTTCAATCCCTGGTTTGGAAGATTCCACCTGCTGTGCAACAATTAAGCCTAGTCCTGCAACTATTAAAGCTCACAGCCTAGAGCCTGTTAACTGCAATTACTGAACTCATGAACCAAGACTACTGAACCCACACACTCCAAAATATGTGCTCTGTAACAAGAGGAAAAAAAAAAAACCTGTGCACAACAAAGACCCAGCACAGCCAATAAATGAATAAATAATAAATAAAATATAAATAAAAAACCTCAGAGAGATAAGATGCAGCAATTATGAAATAAAAACAATGTGCTTTTGGACTTCCCTAGAGGTACAGTGGATAAGAATTCCTCCTGCCAACACAGGGTATATGGGTTGGATGCCTTCTCAAGGGAGATTTCACGCCACAGAGAAACTAAGCCTGTGTGCCACAACTACTGAGCCCACGTGCCGCAACTACTGCAGCCTGCTTGCCAGAAGTCCAGGCTCCACAGCGAGAGAGGCCACCACAAAAAGAAGCGCCCACACCACAGTGAAGAACAGACCCTACCCACAGCAACGAGAGAAAGGCCTGCACTGCAACAAAGACCCAGCACAGCCAAAAGTAAACAAACTAAATAAAATTATGAAACAATAATTATAATCAGCCGAAATTAACTTTAGAAAACAGTTCAGAACTACCCTGGTGATACACTGGTTAAGAATCCGTCTGCCAAAAAAGGGGACACGGGTTCCATCCCTGGTCTCGGAAGATTCAACATGCCATGGAACAACTAAGCCCATGTGCTGTAACTACTGAAGCTCTCGCTCTAGAGCCTGAGAGTTCCAACTACTAAGCCCATGTGCCACAACTACTGAGCCAGCATGACCAAGAGCCCAAATTCTGCAACAACAGAAGCCAATACAATGATAAGATCACGCACCACAACTAGACCCAAAAAAGCCTGGGCAAAGCAACAAACATCCAGCACAGTCACACACACACAGGAATACTGCTGCTGCTGCTAAGTCGCTTCAGTCATGTCCAACTCTGTGTGACCCCATAGACGGCAGCCCACCAGGCTCCCCCGTCCCTGGGATTCTCCAGGCAAGAACACTGGAGTGGGTTGCCATTTCCTTCTCCAATGCATGAAAGTGAAAAGTGAAAGTGAAGACGCTCAGTCGTATCCGACTCTTAGCGACCGCATGGACTACAGCCTACCAGGCCCCTCGGTCCGTGGGATTTTCCAGCCAAGAGTACTGGAGTGGGTTGCCATTGCCTTTTCTGCAAAGGAATACTACTTAGCCATAAAAAAGAACAAAGTTTTGCCATTTGCAGCAACATGACTGAATCTGGAGGGTAGTATGCTTGATGAAATAAATCAGACAAAAAAAGACAAACACTGTATGTTATCACTTACATATGGACTCTAAAATATAAAATGAATGAATATAACAGAAACACACTGACAGATACAGAGAACAAATTAGTGGTTACTGGTAAGGAGAAGGAAGAGAGGAGGGGGAATATAAGGGTACGGGAGTAAGAGGTACAAACTACTTTGTAAAAAATAAGCTATAAGCATATATTTATAGCACAGGAAATATAGCCAATATTTTATAATAACTATAGAGTATAATCTATAAGAATTTTAAATGATGATGTTGTACACCTGAAATTAATACTGTAAATAAATTATACCTCTATTTTTTTAATTAAAAATAAAAATAAATTTTAAAAAAGATATGCAACAGAACAAATAAAAACAAACTCCAGGGTGGTCCACACAAAAACCTACACATATGTTTATAGGAGCTTTGCTCACAACTTGCCAAACTGGGAAGCAACCAAGATATCCTTCAACAAACCAATGGACAGATAAACTGGGGTATCTCCAGACAACAGAAAATTCAGTTCAGTCATTCAGTCAGTGTCTGACTCTTTGCAACCCCATTGACTATAGCATACCAGGCTTCCCTGTCCATTACCAACTACCGGAGCTTGCTCAAACTCACGTCCATCGAGTCAGTGATGCCATCCAACTATCTCATTCTCTGTTGTCCCCTTTTCCTCCCGCCTTCAATCTTTCCCAGCATCAGGATCTTTTCCAGTGAGTCAGTTCTTCGCATCAGGTGGCCAAAGTATTGGAGTTTCCGCGTCACCAACGGTCCTTCCAATGAATAGCCAGGGTTGATTTCCTTTAGGATTGACTGGTTTAATCTCCTTGCTGTCCAAGGGACTCTCAAGAGTCTTCTCCAATATCACATTTCAAAAGCATCAACTCTTCGGCGCTCAGCTTTCTTCACAGTCCAACTCTCACATCCATACAGTTCAGTTCAGTCGCTCAGTCGTGTCCAACTCTTTGCGACCCCATGAATCACAGCACACCAGGCCTCCCTGTCCATCACCAACTCCCAGAGTTCACTCAAACTCACGCCCTTTGAGTCGGTGATGCCATCCAGCCATCTCATCCTCTGTCGTCCCCTTCTCCTCCTGCCCCCAATCCCTCCTAGTATCAGGT
>NW_011494633.1:3926670-3954993 GCF_000754665.1 Bison bison bison | reverse complement strand
CCCATCTATTTCCCATGAAGTGATGGGACCAGATGCCATGATCTTCATTTTCTGAATGTTGAGTTTTAAGCCAACCTTTTCACTCTCCTCTTTCACTTTCATCAAGAGGCTCTTTAGTTCTTCTTCACTTTCTGCCATAAGGGTGGTGTCATCTGCATATCTGAGGTTATGGATATTTCTCCCGGCAATCTTGATTCCAGCTTGTGCTTCTTCCAGCCCAGCATTTCTCATGATGTACTCTGCATATAAGTTAAATAAATAGGGTGACATGACCACTGGAAAAACCACAGCCTTGACTAGATGGACCTTTGTCGGCAAAGTAATGGCTCTGCTTTTTAATATGCTATTTAGGTTGGTCATAGCTTTTCTTCCAAGGAGCAAGCATCTTTTAATTTCATAGCTGCAGTCACCATCTGCAGTGATTCTGGAGCCCCAAAAAACAAAGTCTCTCACTGTTCCCATTGTTTCCCTAAAGTCTCTCACTGTTCCCATTGTTTCCCTATCTATTTGCCATGAAGTGATGAGACCGGATGCCATGATCTTCATTTTTTGAATGTTGAGTTTTAAGCCAGCTTTTTCACTCTCCTCTTTCACTTTCATCAAGAGGCTCTTTAATTCTTCTTCACTTTCTGCCATAAGGGTGGTGTCATCTGCGTATGTGAGGTTATTGATATTTCTCCTGGCAATCTTGATTTGAGCCTGTGCTTCATCCAGCCCAGCATTTTGCATTATGTACTCTGCATATAAGTTAAATGAGCAAGGTGACAATACACAGCCTTTACATACTCCTTTTCCTATTTGGAACCAGTCTGTTGTTCCATGTCCAGATCTAACTGTTGCTTCCTGACCTGCATACTGATATCTCAGGAGGCAGGTAAGGTGGTCTGGTATTCCCATCTCTTTCAGAATTTTCCAGTTTGTTGTGATCTATACAAAGACTGTGGCATAATCAATAAAGCAGAAGCAGATGTTTTTCTGGTATTCTCTTGCTTTTTTGATGATCCAACGGATGTTGGCAATTTGATCTGGTTCCTCTGCCTTTTCTAAATCCAACTTGAACATCTGGAAGTTCACGGTTCACGTACTACTGAAGCCTGGCTTGGAGAATTTTGAGCTCTGCTTTTCTAGCATGTGAGATGAGTGCAACTGTGCAGTAGTTTGAACATTCTTTGCCATTGCCTTTTTTAGGATTCAAATGAAAACTGACCTTTTCCAGCTCTGGGGCCACTGCTGAGTTTCCCAAATTTGCTGGCATACTGAGTACAGCATTTTCACAGCATCATCTTTTAGGATTTGAAACAGCTCAACTGGAATTCCATCTATATGGAACTATCATATACATTAACAAAAAAATCCTAGGAGAACCGACTACAATTGCAGCCTGGCTTCCCATTCATTCCCATCATTATTATGATCAGTCAACAGGAACTGAGCACATACTGGGAATTTTAATATGATCTTGAGTAAATAAGATCCAGAGGTAATGCTTTTTTCCCCCCTGGTGAGAGAGGTTCACAATTTAATGAAGTATATGACCTATTTATATGTACTTAAACTGTTCTGCTGGGCTTCCTTGGAAACTCAGACCTGCAATGAGGGAGACCTGGGTTTAGTCCCTGGGTTGGGAAGATCCCCTGAAGGAGGGCAACCAAAGCCAGTATTCTTGCCTGGAGAATCCTCATGGACAGAGGAGCCTGGTGGGCTACAGTCCATGGTATCATAAAGAGTCAGACACAACTGAGCGACTAAGTGCAGCACAGCAAACTGTACTGCTATGAAATCTAATATGAAGTCCAAAAATGGGACTGATTTCTTGCCCAAGGCCTTAAAAGGACTGTAACCAGCTCCTTTTAACTTAAATGTTACCACTTTAGGGCTCCCTGATGGCACAGAAGAATCTGCCTGCCTACACAGGGTATACTTGTTCAATCCCTGGTCCAGGAAGATTCCATATGCCATGGAGCAACTAAGCCAGTGCACTGGAACTACTAAAGCCCGAGTGTCCTAGAGCCAGCAAGCCATAATCACTGAGCCCACATGCTGCCACTACTGAAGCCTGTGTGCCTAGAGCCCGTGCTCCACAACAGAAGGAGCTACTGCAACGAGACGCCCGTGCACCACAACTAGAGTGGCCCCCAAGCTCCGTGGCGAGAGAAAGACCACCTGCAGCAAAGAAGATCCAGTGCAGCCAAAAATACATAATTTAAAAAATAAATGTTATCACTTTAGCTTAACAATGAAGTATTAATATAAAACAAAACCAAGTATACTTGTTATATACTTAGTTAAATACTGGTTAAATTTACCGAAGATTCCTGTAGCAGTCTTTGGTAGATTTAACATTCGTTATTAACTTTCATGAGAGTGAAAGTGTTAGTTGCTCAGTCACGTCCAACTCTGTGAACCCATGGACTGCAGCCCACCAGGCTCCTCTCTCCCTGGGACTCTCCAGGCAAGAATACTTGAGTGGGTTGCCATTTCCTTCTCCAGGGGATCTTCCTATCCCAGGGATGAAACCCAGGTCTCCTGTATTTCAGGCAGATTCTTTATCATCTGAGCCACCAGGGAATCCCTTTGAATTTACATAGTATTAAAATATTATAGGTAATATGCCAACTTCAGAGTCCTCTAAATCTTTTGTCAGGAAGATGATAGCATCATAAACAGAACTAAAACCTGATATCACATATTACTAAAACTGACATTTATTTCCAAAAGGATTTGACCTATGGTAACTGAACTCTGAAAAAAGTGAGAAGACTAGCAGTTGGAGAAAAGTAGATCTGTCACATTACTTAGTCAATGGCAGTTCCAATGTAATTTAGCCTCAGTCTTTTTGCTAAAATGATCTAAATAACAAAAGATTCATAATAAAAATATATGGGGAAAAAAAAAGAAATGAGCTATTAAGCCATGAAAAGACATGGGGGAAGTTTAAATGCATAGTACTAAGAAAAAGAAGCCAATCTGAATGAAGCTACATACTGTATGATTCTAAATATGTGATGGCACCAGTCAGTAGCCATCACCAAAAACCTACGAACAATAAATGGTGAAGAGGGTGTGGAGAAAAGGGAACCCTCTTATACTGTTGGTGGGAATGTAAATTGATACAGCCACTATGGAGAACAGTACGGAAGTTCCTTAAAAAACTAAAACTAGGGATTTCCCTGGTGGTCTATGTGCTCCCCATGCAGGGGGCCCACATTCAATCCTGGTCACAGAACTAGATCCCACATGCTGCAACTAAAGATCCCACACCAGGCACAGCCAAAATAAATGAAAAACTGTTTTGAAAAACCCTAAACAACAACAAAGAAAACTTCGTTTATAAATGGACCAAAGACCTTAACAAACATATCACCAAAGAAGATACACAGATGGGAAATAAGCATATGAAAAGATGCCTCACATTATATCTCATCAGAGAAATGAGACCACTACAGCCATATTAGAATAGCCAGAATCCAGAGTTCTGATGACTCCACATGCTGGTAAAGATGTGTATCAGCAGGATCTCTCATTAACTGCTGGTGCAAATATAAAATGATATAGTCACTTGGGAAGACAGTGTGGTGGTTTCTTACCAAATTAAGCAAACTTGTCACATACAGTCCAGCCACCGTGCTTCTCGGTATTTACTCAAAGGAGCTGAAAACTCCGCACAGAAGCACACACTCGGTTGTTTCCAGCAGCTTTGCTCATAACTGCCAAAACTGGGAAACAACCAATAAATAAAGTGTGATGCATGCAGACCACAGACTATTATTCAGCACTAAAAAGAAATGAGCTATCAAGCCATGGAAAGACAGGGAGAAAACTTAAATGCAATGCAGCCAACCTGAAAAGGCTACATACTGTATCATTCCAACTATGTGACATTCTAAAAAAGGCAAAACTGTGGAAACAGTAAAAACATCAGTAGTTGTTGGAGGGTAGTTGTGGGGAGGGATGAAAAAGCAGAGCACAGAGGATTTTCAGGGAAGTGAAAATACTGTGTATGCTGTCTTAATGACGGATACATGTCATTGGACATTTGTAAAAACCAACAGAAAATACAACACCAACAACAAATCCTAAGATAAACTATGGACTCTAGGTGATTATGATGTGTCAGTGTAGGTTCAGCCTTGGTAACCTACAAACATACCATTCTAATACGTGATGTTTATTATAGGGGAAGCTTCGAAGGGGCAGGGGTAGAGAATAAATGGGAAATCTCTGTATCTTCCTCTCTATTTTGCTGTGAACCTAAAACTGTTCTTTAAAAAATTAAATCTTAAAAAAAAAGTAGTTCATTAAAAAATGTTGGGGAAAGAGAGGCCTCTGAAATTACTTCCAAAAATTCACATGCATAAATCTCACCAACAGTCCACATTAGTTTAGAAGAATGAGTGATAACTACTATTTATTTAAAGTATATTGTGTGGTAGAAACTATACTAAGCATTTAATACCTCATTTAACCTTCAAAAAAAAATCCTCAGCATATGCAAAAATTGGGGTTCTAATATATAATCCTCCTAGAGAATCCTCCTCAGAGAGAAACTCTTCACACATAAACACCAACAGACTTAAGACTGATCAGAGCAGCAGTCTTTATAATAAAGGAAATACAAAGACAATTCAACTGTCCATACTCAAGTCAACATAGTGCATTCATAGAGCAGAAAAAACAGGATGAATAAAGCTGCACACAACAACATGAACGAATTTTAAAACATATAAAGATGTAAAAGTGAGCAAAAGAAAACCCCAGAATATAAAAATGGCATATTATACGTTAATATAAAAAACAGGTAAAAATAAGTAAAACACTGTATTACTATTAATATTATATTAATATTAATATACATTCATTGGTGGTAAAACTATAAATAAATGCAAGGAGTGATTATCACAAAATTCAGCATAATGACTGTTACCTCGAGGAGGGCCTTAAAAGGTACTATAAATTTCTACTGACCTGGATGGCAGGTATAAGGATGGATCCTTCAATTATTATTATTGTTTAAATTACATAAATATTCATATGTGCTTCTTTGTATGTATATTTAGTAATTTTTTAAAACCCCTCTAGATTGGCATAACTTCAACTTTATAGATAAGGAAAGATTATATAAATTGTCCAAAGTTAATACCACCATTATAAGTTGCTGAATTGAAGCTTGAAAGTAAGTTTGCGAAATTTCAGAAGTTATGCCCTTTTTTCTATATAACTTCTGCTCTAGCTGCTGGACACTTATCTTGACACAACTATTAAGTGCTGTAACTTTGTGACTTAAGTGATTTAGGGGGAAAAAAAATCACTCATCTCTACTAATAAAATAATATACTAAGGGAAGTAAGATCCCACATGCAACACTGAGCAGCAGCCAAAAATATATAGATGCATGCAAATATAAAGCTAATGATCAACTGACAACAGGACGGCTATTATCTTCCAGTGTCAAACACTGTTTGTTCCTCTTATAACAATTTTTCACACTTGCAAATACCTGGTCATAATTAAAGGTTCAGCTTTTCTCAAGCTAGTTGACCTATACCAGAATCAAATCAATTAAATGATGTTACATTAGCATCTAGTACTAAAACAATGATCTAATGATGCCAAGATTTTCAGTTTCTTCATTTATACATCAGCATTGTTAAAATGCAGAGAAGAGAACCTAAGGCATCCTGGAGGTCAAATCCTGAAGCTTCCACTTAAAAGCTGATTTTTTTTTTTACCTTTTTTTTTGGCCATGCCACATGAGATGTGGGCTATTAGTTCCCCAATCAGGGATTGAACCAGCACCCCCGACATTGGAAATGGGGAGTTCTTAACCACTGGACTGCTGGGGAAGTCTTTAAGAGCTACTTTGACCTTGACCAAATTACTTTACCTCTTTGAGTCTGTTTTATATCTCACAAAATTTTTGCCAGAATTAAATGAGATAATATAGGATGTTAGGTCCTGTAGATAATATAGGACCTAAAAATTTTTTAGGTCACTGCATTGTATTTCAGAGAAGGAAATGGCAACCCACTCCAGTATTCTTGCCTGGAGACTCCCACAGACAGCAAAGCCTGTGTCCATAGGGTCACAAAGACTCGGACACGACCGAAGCAACTTAGCATGCGTGCATGCACTGTATTTCACAGATGTGCAACAAATGTTAATTTCCTTCCTTTATTCTAGGAACGGGAAAGAAAAAACAAAAAAATAAAATAGAGGAATCTTTAAAAACAATAGTTTTTTTTTTAGGGAAAAATAAGAACAATTTAGTGGTAAAAAAGATTTCTCTCAGAGTTCCCTGGTAGTACAGTGGATAAGAATCCGCCTGCCAATGCAGGGGACATGGGCTCGATCCCTGGTCCAAGAAGATTCCACATGCCACGGAGTAACCAAAGCCCGTGTGCCACAACTACTGAAGCCTGTGTGCCTAGCACCTATGCTCCACAACGAGAGAAGCCCCTGCAATGAAAAACTCACGCACTGCACCTAGAGAACAGCCCTGCTTGCCACAATTAGAGAGCCCACGTAGCAATGAAGACCCAGTACAACCAAAAAAAATTATAAATGTTGAAAAAAAAAGATTTCCCTCCATTAGCTGCGATAATAAATATAAATAAAATTCAGTTCTCAAGATTTTATTTCCTCTACAGTCCTTTGATGAAGATGAGAACTTTAGAGTTATTAAAGATAGTATTCCCTTAGAGATATAAACGATTAAACCAAATTACTGTTTCTGATCTGCTACTTATTGTACTATGTAGAACCATTTTTTCAAATTATAAAACAACTCAGCAATATATCATGGTATAGGAAATGTAAACCCAATCTTTTACCTTTTGGACTCAGGAGGCTGTCTCTTCTTTATCATTTCACGGAACCTTGCGGCTGACTGTAAAATACACAAAACATAATACATGTAAAAATACTATCTTATTAAAAAAAAAGTAATACTGTAACTACATAGCTTACCTTCTAAAACATTTGAGTATCTGCTACTGTATGCACACTAAGCCAAGATCTATACAGGAAGTAAAGAACCTTGGGATGTGACAACTGCTCTTGGTAGCAGACATGAGACAAATACACTATCAATAATAAAGAGTAGTATATAATACTATCTAAAGTACTGACATTCTGATTCCTGGGACCAGGCTACTAACAAGTTGACATAAGCAAACATTTACTGAATATACTATTACAAATTTCCAAGTTCAACTTCCACTTCAGGCAATCCTTTGTGGGTGTTTTCCAGAAAAGTTACAGGTTATACTTCCATAAATCAATAGTAATTTCTGTTAACTAAAGTCAAAATCAGAGGTATTTTTGTCTCCATTTCTGATGAATTTTCAACTGTTAGTGAGTGACTCAGCAATTTAGTGCCTTATATTAACTCACCCTCCCTCCCCTCAAGATGCAAATACACAGTGAATATTTAGGAATCTGGTATGCCCAGAAACTATTTAATAAAGCCAAGGGTTTTAATGTATTTTGGGGTGAAACATATCACACCCTCCTGGACAGCTCTTCTCACACACATAGAAGCTTGACCGCAGTGTGAAGACCTTCAATGTAAATTATACCTTTAGTAATAATGATTAGAAAACATTAGCATACTTATGGCCATTAACCCTTAAAGCTTCCAATACTAACCATATTTTCCTCTATTCTTTATTTTGGCTGTGCCTCGAGGCGTGTGGGGTCTTAGCTCCCTGACCAGGGATAGAAAGGAGTGAGGGGAAGCTTCCAATTACAGCTTTAATACAACAGTTTAAAAAAAAAAAGTCTTGGAATCAATAAAATACGGTAAACTGTATTAAGTGTAGATCTTGCTAATTTTACCCTCCCTCATTTGACACTATGAAACCTGATAATGAGTATTTTATGGACCTACTAGCAAGAGGAATAGTGTCTCAGTTTAGATTAGAAACTTCAAACAAACCTCAGACAACTGAAGAGAAGCAAAAAAGTTTGCATTTTCTGATATGTTCTTCAGTCTCTTCCTTTCGTATGGTGACAATTCTGAAAAATCATCCTATAAAATCACACCAAAAAGATTCTATTATTTACATAATCCACAGCAAAAATACCCCACAAAACTAGTTGTTGCATTCTCCACATGTATATGTTCCTTCAAATTGCACCTACTATGGTTATTTTATGTTGTATTACCAAACAGCACATAAACTTTGCTGCACTGGATACTGAGAGAAAGAGTTTGGGTCTGGGATAATTGCAGGATATATGCACAGCTTCCCAATTAAATAACAAGTGATCTGATATCAGAAGTCAAGTAGGACAGCCCAATAGCACATTACTTTTTACTGGCCCTTTCACAAACTGACCTTTTTATTAAGCAAAACAAGAAAGAACTCAAAAACAGAAATTTTTAAATTCACTGAGATGATTAAAGAAATTCAATAAAAAAGAGAATCACATGAGCAGAAAAGACAGTTTTAAACTAGAGAATCTTAGAGGTCCAATATCCAACTAATAGTTACTATAGGGCGGGGAAAGGAGCAGAGAAAATGGAGGAGAGAAAATCATTAGAGAAATAATACAAGAAAGCTTCTGAAAACAGAAGAAATGAGTTTCCAGATTAAAAGGGCCCAACGTGTATACCACACAATGAATGAAAACAAGACTCAAGCCCAGGCATATCATCACAAAATTTCTCAATACCTGAAGATGAGTGAAATAAAGAGAAGATTCCGAAAGTTTGCAGAGGGAAAAACAGACCACAAAGAACCAAGAATGATAACTTCACAATATCCAGGAAGCTAGAAGACAAAGGAAGAATATGTTAAAAATGTTAAGGAAAAATTATTTTCAACTTACAATTCTAAATCCAATAATGCCAACAATCAAATGTAAAGCATAAAGACTTTTTCAGACATGCAAACAATCTGTTGGGCTGCCCAGGTGGTGCGAGTGGTGAAGAATCCACCTACCAATGCAGCAGATGCAAGAGACCCAGGTTCAATCCTTGGGCTGGGAAGATCACCTGGAGAAGGAAAAGCCAACCCACTCCAGTATTCTTACCTGAAAAAATCCCCTGGACAGAGGAGCCTGGCAGGCTACAGTCCATGGGGTTGCAAAGAGTCAGACATGACTGAGCACTTACCAGCAGAAAACTATCTGTCATACACCAGCTTTCAGGAAGTTACTATAAGCTGAACTTCATCAAAATTAGACAATAAACCAAGAAAAAGAAAGACAGGATCCAGGCTACAGAAGTCCAACACAGGAGAGAGAAAAAAGAAATTTAAAGAAAAACAGTAAAGAGAAGGCCAAGAAAGAGAAAATGGTCCAGAATGATGGAGGGTACCAGAAAACATTTCATGAATTATATACATACATACACACACACACACACACCAAAGAAGGCAATGGCACCCCACTCCAGCACGGAGAAGGCAACGGCACCCGACTCCAGTACTCTTGCCTAGAAAATCCCACGGACGGAGGAGCCTGGTAGGCTGCAGTCCATGGAGTCTCGAAGAGTCGGACACGACTAAGCGACTTCCCTTTCACTTTTCACTTTCCTGCATTGGAGAAGAAAATGGCAACCCACTCCAGTGTTCTTGCCTGGAGAATCCCAGGGACGGTGGAGCCTGGTGGACTGCCGTCTATGGGGTCACACAGAGTCGGACACAACTGAAGTGACTTAGCAGTAGCAGCATACATACACACATATATATAATATATATAAAGCCATTAGAATTCATCGATTTATACTGAGAAAAATTTTACACCTGAGGTAAAGCTTGGACTATATGTAACACGGAAGGTAAAACATGGGAAGGAGGAGGAGACAGCACATGTGTAAACTTAATCTTCTACAGTAAGTCAATAGGCGATGTGGGGGAAAAAAGCTAAAATGGCCTAAAGTCTAATTTGTCTGTTGAGCAGTGATCACAAATAGGTATATAACAGAAAATTGCTGGCTGTTTTGATTTGGTTCTGTGTATACATACATGTGTGTGCATATGGAATTGAGGCTTCCCCACTGGTTCAGTGGTAAAGAATCCACCTGCAATGCAGAAGAGGCGGGTTCAATTCCTGGGTCAGGAAGATGCCCTGGAGAAGGAAACGGCAACCCACTCCAGTATTCTTGCCTGGGAAATCCCCTGGACAGAGAAGCCTGGTGGGCTACAGTCCATGGGGTCACAAAGAGCTGGACACGACACCGCGACTAAACCACCACCACATATGGAATTACCTTTGTGTGAAACTAAGATCAGGGCATCCAGTCCCAATACTTCATGGCAAACAGATGGTGAAAAAAGTGGAAACAGTGACAGATATTATTTTCTTGGGCTCTAAAATCACTGTGGATGGTGACTATAACCATGAAATTAAAAGACGCTTGCTCCTTGGAAGAAAGCTATGACAAACCTAGACATCGTATTAAAAAGCAGAGACATCACTTTGCCAACAAAGGTCCATACAGTAAAAGCTATGGTTTTTCCAGTAGTCATGTACAGATGTAAGAGTAGGACCATAAAGAAGGCTGAGTGCTAAAAACTTGATGCTTTCAAACTGTGATGCTGGAGAAGACTCTTGAGAGTTCTTTGGACTGCAAGGAGATAAATCCAGTCCATCCTGAAAGAAATCAACTCTGAATATTCACTGGAAGGACTGATGCTGAAGCTCCAATACTTTGGCCACCTGATGCAAAGAGCTGACTCACGGAAAAGACCCAGATTCTGGGAAAGACTGAAGGCAGGAGGAGAAGCAGGCAGAGGAGAATGAGATGGTTAAATAGCATCACTGACTCAATGGACATGAGTCTGAGCAAACTTCAGGAGACAGTTAAGGACAGAGAATCCTAGCATGCTGCAGTTCATGGGGCTGCAAAGAGTTGGACATGAACAACTGAACAACAACAAATATATATACACACACAGAATTATGACTTACTATGACCTAAACAAGTATGTACAAGTATCAGTTTGACCAAAATGAAGAATCTTCTCACACACATCATAGTGACAGCAAAGGTGAATGGTTATTTCGTCACTGCCTTGAACAATGCCTCTCAGAGGAAAACATTACCACCATCATCAGACTTCCTAAGAATCTATCTTAAAACGCTGCATTTGGAGATCAAAGGAACAAAATTTAAATGATTCTAATTACCACAGGAAAAAATAAGAAAATTTATTAAGAAAAATAAGACTTTTTTCGAGGTATGCATCATTCAAACTATTCTCACCCATTATCTGCCCCTCCAGGACTTGCAACATCAAAGACCAAGCAAAGAATATCAAAGTGGGTTCTCAAAGTAAATATATATTATAAGAAATAGAAATGTTTTTAACCCCATTAATGTTTTATCTTCAGAGACATTTGAGCAGTTACTGCATATATAAAATAAGAGGGAAAATGCTACCTTTAGAAAACAAAAGAAAAATAACTTGAATTAAAAATGTCCTGATGCCAAAAATTTACCAGCTGTATGAACACACATATAATGTTCTCCAAATGACAAAAGTGTAGAGATGGAAAACAAATCAGTGGTTGCCAGGGGTTAAGGCTGGTGGGAAGGAGTGCCGTGGCCTTAACTATAAAGGGGTAGTCTAAAGGAGATCTTTGCAGAGATGGAACAGTTCTGTATCACGATTGTGGTGGTGGTTACATGAATCTACACATGTGATAAAATGATACAGAACAGGACACACACCTAGCATCTGTATGAATTTCCTGGTTTTGATACTGCAATGTAGTTATTTAACATGTGCTCACTGGGGGAAATCTCCTGGTTGCCTAGTGCTTAGGACTCTGCACTGTCACTGCTCTGGTTCAATTCATGGCCAGGGAACTAAGATGCGACAAGCTGTGTGGCACAGCCAAAAAAGTTAACTAACTGATCAAAAATAAAATAAGATGTACTCATTAGGGAAAAACTGGGTGAAGGGTAAATGAAACCACTCTGTACTATTTTTGCAAATTCCTATGAATCTGTTAAGCACTTCGAAATAAAAATTTTAAGAAATATACGTTTCTCAGCTAACATCATACTTAACGGTGAAATACTGAAAGCTTTTCCCCTAAACTCAGGAACAAGATAAATATGTCTGCTCTCACCACTTCTATTCAACACTGTACTGGAAGTTCTAGCCAGGGGAATTAGGCAAAAAAGGAAATAAAAGACATCCAGATTGAAAAGGAAGAAATGTAACAATCTTTACTGCCAATGACATGATCTTATCTGTAGAAAATCTTAAAAAGAATCCACACACAAAAAAATGAGAGTAAACAATTTCAGCAAAGTTGTAAGATCAGATCAGATCAGATCACTCAGTCGTGTCCGACTCTTTGCAACCCCATGAATTGCACATCAATATATAAAAATAAGTTGTGTTTCTGTACATTAGCAATGAACAATCAGAAAATGAAATTAAGAAACAAATACCATAATAGTATCAAAAAGAATAATATATTTAGGGGACTTCCCTGGTGGTCCAACGGTTGGGTGTCTGCCTGCCAAAGGGACGTGGGTTCCAGCCCTCATCCAGGAAGATCCCACAGGCTGCAGGGCAACTGAGCCCTCAAGACACAACAAAGGAAGCCACTGCAATGAGAAGCCACAGCTATACACAGCCAACAAAGTCCCCGTGCAGCCACAAATACATAGAAAAACTGTTTGAAAAAGAACATACTTTGACACAAATTTAACCAAAGAAGTAAAGACTTGTGCACAGAAAATTATAAAACATTGAAAGAAATTAAAGAAAATCTAAATAAGTGGAAAGACAGCTCATGTTCATAGACTGAAATACTTAATATTTTTTAAATGGCAGTATTCCCCAAATTGATCTATAGATTTGACAATCTCTTGTCAAAATTTTAAATGTCAGTTTTGCAAATATGGATAAGCTGATCCTAAAATTCATACGGAATTGAAAGGAACCCATAACAACCAAACAATCTTGAAAACAAGACTCACACTTCCTGGTTTCAAAACTTAGTACAAAGCTACAGTACTTTGTCCACCTGATGCAAAGAGCTGACTCACTGGAAAAGACCCTGATGCTGGGAAAGATTGAGGGCAAGAGGAGAAGGGGGTGACAGATGATGAGAAGTTGGATGGCATCACTGACTCAATGGACATGAGTCTGAGCGAACTCTGGGAGAAAGTATTGGACAGAGAAGCCTGGTGTGCTGCAGTTCATGGGGTTGCAAAGAGTCAGACACGACTTAGTGACTAAAGAACAACATTAACAGCATTTAAAAGAGTGTGATACTGGCATTCAGATAGGCAGATAGATCAACTGAATAAATCTGAGTCTAGAAATAAATCTATACACCTATGGTGAATTTATTTTCATTAAGGAAGTCCAGACCATTCAATGGGAAAGAAGAGTTTTGACAACAGATTGCTCTAGGACAAATGTATATCCACATGCAAAAGTATGAATTTGGATCCTTATCTCATGTGATATATAAAAATTAACTCAAAATGGATCAAAGACTTAAATTTAAAAGCCAGACTACAAAACTCTCAGAAGAAAATATACGTTTTAATCTCTATAAACCTGGATTTGCCAATGGTTTCTTAGATATGACATGAAAGCATCAGTAACAAAAGAAAAAATAAACTGGACTCAAATTAAAACTACTGATAACATTTTTAACAATTAAATTTAAGGACTTCCCTGGCGGTCCAGGGTTGGGAGTCTGTCTGCCAGTACAGGGGACATGGGTTCGATCCCTAGTTCAAGAGGATCCCACATGCCATGGAGTAACCAGATCTATGCAACACAACTACCGAGCCAAGTGTCACAACAACTGAAGCCTGTGTGCCTAGAGCCGATGCCCCACAAGAGAAACCACAATGAGAAGCCCACACACAACAAAGAGTAGTCCCCATGTGCCATAACCAGAGAAAGCCCACGTACAGCAATGAAGACCAAAAATGCATAGAGCAGCCAAAAATAAAAATAAATTTTTTTTAATTTAAATTAAAATTCAAAACATTTGTACACAGGACACTGTCAAGAAAGTGAAAACAAAGTCCCAGAATGGGAGAAAATATTTGCAAATAATATACCTAGTAAAGATCCAGTGTCCAGAATATATAAAGAACTCTTACAATTCAACAATAAAAAGAGAGAGAAAAAAAGGACAACTTAATTCTTTTTTAATTTTTTAATTGAAGGATAATTGCTTTACAGAATTTTGCTGTTTTCTGTCAAACCTCAACATGAATCAGCCATAGGTATGCATATATCCCCTCCCTTTTGAACTTCCCTCCCAATTCCCTTCACATCCCATCCCTCTAGGTTGGTACAGAGCTCCTGTTTGAGTTTCCTGAGCAAAACAACAGATTCCCATTGGCTCTCTATTTTACATATGGTAATGTAAGTTTCCATGTTGCTCTTTCCATACATCTCACCTTCTCCCTCCTCCCCTCCCTCAACGTCCATAGGTCTGTTTTCTCTGTTCCTCCATTGCTGCCTGAAAATAAATTCATCAGTGCCATCTTGCTAGATTCCATATATAGGCATCAGTATGCTATGCTATGCTATGCTAAGTCACTTCAGTCATGTTCTACTCTGTGTGACCCCATAGACGGCAGCCCACCAGGCTCCCCCATCCCTGGGATTCTCCAGACAAGAACACTGGAGTGGGTTGCCATTTCCTTCTCCAATGCAGGAAAGTGAAAAGTGAAAGTGAAGTTGCTCAGTCGTGTCCGACTCTTAGCGACCACATGGACTGCAGCCCACCAGGCTCCTCTGTCCATGGGATTTTCTAGGCAAGAGTACTAGAGTGGGGTGCCATTGCCTTCTCCGAGGCATCAGTATACAATACTTGTATTTCTCTTTTTTTTTTTTTTGTATTTCTCTTTCTGACTTACTTCACTCTGTATAATAGGTTCTACGTTCATCCACCTCTTTAGACCTGACTCAAATGTGCACGACCTAATTTGTTAAATAGGCAAATGACTTAAATAGACATTTCTCCAAAGTACAAATTGCAAGTATGCACATGTAAAGATGTTCAACATCATTAGTCATTAGAAAAATGCAAATCAAAACCACAATGAGATACCACTTCATATCCACTAGTAAGGCTATAACCAAAATAGTTAAGGACTTTACGTTAAGTGAAATAACGGTCACAAAAAGACAAACATTGTATGCTTCCACTTATACATGGTACCTACAGTAGTCAAATCCATAGAGACAGAAAGTAGACTGGTTAGGGGCTGAAGAGCTGGAGAATGAGGAGTTTTTTAATGGGTATGGGCATGTGTGCTAAGTCACTTCAGTCGTGTCCGACTCTTTGCGACATTATGGACTGTAGCCCACCAGGCTCCTCTGTCCCTGGGGATTCCCCAGGCAAGAATACTGGAATGGGTTGCCATGCTCTTCTCCAGGGGATCTTCCCAACCCGGGGATCAAACCTGCGTTTCTTACGTCTCCTGCATTGGCAGGCAGGTTCTTTGCCACTAGTGGCACCTGGGAAACCCTTATGGGTATAGTTTCAGTTCTGCAAGATGAAGAGTTCTGGTTTTACAACTATATACATTTACATAACACTACTGAACTGTACACTTAAAAATGGCAAAGAGGTAAATTTTACATTGCGCATTTTACTTCAATTAAAAATTTTAAATGTTACAAAAGACATAAGTATTGCTGAGGGTATACAGAGATTGGATTTTTTTTATATATACATTGCTATTGGTTATGTAAAAATGGGGCAGTCACTTTGGAAAACAATTTGACAATGCCTCAAAAAGCTAAACACAGTTACCCTATTTTGCTCCAAGGTGTGTGTGCGCACCCAAGAGAATGGAAAACATCACATAAAATCTCACAAGTAAATGCTCATGGCAGCATTATTCTTAACAGCAAAAAAAAAAAAAAGTGAAAACTCAAATGTCCATCAACTGATGAATGCATAAACAAAATGTGGTATATCCATACAATGGAATAGTATTTAGCCATGAAAGGAAATGAAGTACCAATACATGCTACATGAATGAATCCTGAAAACATGCTAAATGTAAGAAGCCAGACCAAAAAAGCCATATATTGTATAATTCCATTTCTATGAAATGTCCAGAATAGGCAAATATATAGAGACAGAAAGTAGATAAGCGATTTTCCAAGGCTGAGAGAGGGAGGGGAAGGGTTTATAATCACTACTGAGAGGTATGCAGTTTCTTTTTGGAGTGATAAAAATTTATGAAATTGGATAGTGATGATGGCTATACAGCTTCATGTATATATACAAAAAACACTGAATTATACACTTTAGTATATGTTATGTGAATTCTGTCTTAATAAAAAAATAAATATATGCTTCATGTATATATGCAAAAAACACTGAATTATACACTTTAGTATATGTTATGTGAATTCTGTCTTAATAAAGAAATAAATATATGCTTGATGACAGAAACCGGATATTCACATAGTCTCAAAGTACCTTCCTCAAACCATTCAGTAATTACCAAGGGAAAAACACTAAGCTTACACTGGGAAATCCTGGCAGACACCACTGTAGCAGTGATGAAGGTCAACATCACCAGTAAAGTATCAACAACATCATGTACACTCTGATATGATACACTGAGGAGGGCACCTTCACTTCTGTGGTATCCTTCCCCAAAATGCAAAATCTTAATCTGATCATGAGAAAATAGCAGATGAACCCAAACTGAGGGCTTCCCAGGTGGCTAAGTGGTAAAGAATCCACTGCCAAAGCAGAAGACTTGGGTTCAATCCCTGGGTCAGGAAGATCCCCTGGAAAAGGAAATGGCAACCCACCCCAGTAATTCTTGCCTGGGAAATCCCATGGACAGAAGAGGCTGACAGGCTGCAGTCCATGGGGTCACCAAGGGTCAGACACAACCTACTGACTTAACAACACAAACTGAGGGACATTATACGTCATTATATGTCTTTGATGTGACAAAAGCCATCCTTCATTTAGAAAGAAATAAGCTTATAAACTAAATACTGATCCTAAACCATGGTACCATAAATTTTTACCCCCAAACGATAATTAATGAAAGGGAAGAGAAAAAAAGAATGAAATGTTCTAAAAAAGATGTGAGATCTTTCAGCTTGTTGTAAGAAAATGTATGCTGAGCATCTATGCCCTGTTTGACTATCTCCAGTATTCACTATCTCATGTTCTAATTTCTGACCCTACTTGTTGCTGAACCGTGTCTGACTCTTTCGAGACCCCATGGACCGTAGCCCGCCAGGCTTCTCTGTCCAAGGGATTTTCCAGGCAAGAATACTGAAGTGGATTGCCATTTCCGTCTCCAGGGGATCTTCCCAACCCAGGTATTGAACCCGAGTGTCCTGCATTGGCAGGCAGATTCTCTACCACTGAGCCATAGGGAGAAGCCCTATTTATTTTACATCAAAACAAAATCTGCTTTATATTAAGCCTCAAACACTCAGAATTTTAGAGTCTAAGAGGCAAAAAGAGACAATCCAGTCCACTGGCTCTCAAAGTGCAGTCCTGGACCAGTCTCTAGGAAGCTATTTTAGACATTCAAATTCAACACTCACTCAAAACGTCTGAATCAGAAACAGGTGGTGAAGCCCTGCAATAGGGTTTTAACAAGCCCCCCAGGTAATTCTAATACAGACTAAAGTTTGAGAACTACCAATCTTATCTAATTCTCTCACCACAGAAGTGACTTGCTTAAAGGTACAAGGTTTCTTAGAAGTGGCCATGCCTAAAACCTAGGCGTCCAACCCCCAGTCCAATGCATTTCTGACTTAGCCCACACTGTCCCACCACGGGTCCTAGTTCATTACAACACCGCCTCAATTATCCTATCTCCCTTTCCCTACCATCATTTTCTGTTCCAGTTCCATCTACTTCTTACCATGTGACAGGGTCATAAAATTTGTCACTTTAAATGAGGTACAACATTCCTGGTAGGCAATAAGAGCCAAAAGAATTAGATGCTTAATTCCTTAAACTGATTCGAACTATCATTTCAAACAGAATTAGTGTTTTTCATGTATCTTCTCTATTCCCTCGTTTGTCTCCTTTAAGTAATTAAGGGAATTATTCAGCACATCAATGCAGTCAATTAATGATGATTTTCCCACCTTAACATCAAGAGTTACTCAAGTTCTATATGTCCTTTACAAGTCAACTTCTTCTGGTATACCATGCATAAACATGTAAAGGCGAGCAAGACACCGTTAAGTAGGAGTAAGCTCAAAAATAAGTGCAGCAAACTGAGAAAGAATGAGAAGCAAAGACAATCCTCTCCTTCACAAATCAAAACCAAGAGCCCCCCACAAAAAAGAAAACAAGAGCCAAATAAAACCAAGGAAATTATCTGTTGTACATTTAAAAAATAAAATTTCACTTAAATATAAATTAGATGATAAAATAATCTGTTTAAGCTAAAGAGGCCCTTCAACCATAGCTTAACAAAGCTCTAAATTTTTACACATGAAAATTTGAATAAGCTAGTAATTAGATCCTTACCAGGCCTGGTGTGGTATCTTCGTCACTGTCTCCTTCCTGGCTGCTTTCTGTATCAGGACTGAGAACCACCGTATCTGAAGGGCTCTTGTACTGCCACTTGTTGCTTTCAGCATGAACATCCAAGGATGATTTTTGCAGAGTGGATTCTTCCTTGGAAGATGTGGCTTCCATCTTTGGAGTTAAAATCCTTCTGCAACTTTTCTTTATTTCAGCTTTCTTAGATTTCTTACATGTCACTTCACTGTTAGAATTCTTATCTAATAGAGATTTGAGGCGCTTAAGTTGGCCTGTATTGTAGTTACTGAGTGAAAAGGGGACAAGACACACCTTAGCTGTTACTCCTAAAACTGTAGTCTGTACCGGTCTCAGAGATGTATCAGCGATGTTTTGGTTTTCCTTATATTCATTCACCTATTCAGGTCAATAAAGGAAAACAGTATTAAAATTCCAGGTCCTTAGCCTTTTCTTACTCTTCACAACCCCATAGACTACAGTCCACCAGGCTCCTCAATCCATGGGTTTCTCCAGGCAAGACCACTGGAGTGGGTTGCCATGCCCTCCTCCAGGGTTATCTTCCCAACCCAGGGATTGAACCCACGTCTCTTCTGGTCTCCCGCATTCTCAGGCAGGTTCTTTAGCACTAGCACCACCTGGGAAGTCCCAGAGATCTGTGTAAATAAATCTAATTCCTATTTCAAAATAACAACATAAATCCCAGCTGACAGCCTGTAAGGAAACTTTTTTCCCCTCCAAAATCTAGATACCTAATTCATTAACCTAAATAGAATTATTATACTGGGCACTGACCCATGAGTCCGCCAGACCAATAATAAAAATGACTACAATTTGTTATTGAGGAAACTGAGTAACTGGAATTGTTCCAAGAGTGGGAAACTGACCAAAACGACTACAATAACAAACGCAGACTTTCTGATCCCAGCCTGACACTATTTCTGGGGTTACTGACAGGCATCTTCCTTGGGGCTAAGGGCCCAGTTTCCACAGAGGAGAACCAGGACAGGCATCCCCGCTTATCTTTTGAAGCAACACCCGGAAAAACCCAAAACCCGTTACACTGAGACATGCCCCAAGGAGCAGGAAATAGTTTTGCAGCGAGGAAGTGCCGTTTGGCAAGTCCTCCCCTGCCTACGCCACGCATATCTCTCACGAACAATGAGGCAGCAACACACCCGAAAAGGACAAGCCGTTTCTAACATTCACCTGAAGTCGCTGTCTGGAACCCCCCTTCTGCTCAGCCTCCGCGCGGGACCCAGACATCTTTCCGCAGCGTAGCCGCTGGCGTCTTCCCGCCAAGACTGCGGCGAGAGGCGGGGAGGAGTGGAGATGGGAGGGGCGAGGAGGAGCCCGGCGCCCGCGAGGCTCGGGCGGCGAAGGCGGGCGCTGATCCCAGCCGACGGGAGGGGGAAGGGGCACGGGGCGTTACATTTTCGCCTAGGTACGCAAGCTTGCCAGCCTCACTCCAAACTCAAATTCTTTAGGGAAGCGAAGGGACCGAATCGCCATTTTTACCTTAGATCCCGGTGGTTTTTGACGCTGCTGATGCCTGTATCTTACTTTGAAAAACACTTGCGCTTCTCCTAAAGAAAAACCACCTCGCCTAGCAGTGAGCCTGGAAAAGATTCAGGGGCATTTAGTTGGCCAGATGAACTAGAGAAGAAATGAAATCAACCTGCAGGCTTTACCTCGACCCGATGATTCCTTGTGATTCCCCCACCAGAAAATTATGCCCTATGGCTACCGTATTCTCTTCTTCCTAGGAAGGGAAGTATTTTGATTTTTTTCCCCCCAAGAGCTAATAAGGTGATTTCAACTTCACCCACCAGTTAACTAAGATTCTAGTGATGACCTTACAAAGCCCAAGGACAGGGGGAAAGTCTTAAATAACTTTTGTATCACAAAGCATCATAAATAAGATTTTAGGACACTGTATTTTAGTCGTTGCCATATTAAAAGTTGTTTTGTTGTTGTTGTTTTCTATTTTCTGGGTTGCCAAGAGCAGAAAGAATTGCCTTCCCGTCAGATTTACTCACTCGGGATAGCATAGTTTTGGAGCTGATAAATTCACAATACAAATTTCTATCAACTCTACTTTTACAGTCCTTTATAGCTCAAAACTTTGTCGTGCACTGTTCTTTGAGACTTGCCCAATTTTATTTCTTCTCCCAGCTGAGGCCCAACTGTAGCACAGGTGAAACCACTTGAGAAGTAATGCTACTAACAGTACCTTCAGGAAAGTTCGCTTCAGCAATTTTCACTCCTAGACTCAAAAATTACTGATAAAATCAAACTTTTCACAGCGCCTGATATAATGCCGTATCTCTGGACTTCAAGACTTTGCTCACACTGTCCCTTCTCTCCCTACACAGCAATTATAATATCTTTTCTACAGTGCATGTGTTCTACCAACTAGCCTTTTTTTTTTAACACGATCCACCTAGAAAATTGGGTCTATTTGTTCCTATTCTATAAACCCTTTCAGTTCAGTTCAGTCGCTCAGTCGTGTCCGACTCTTTGCGACCACATGAACAGCAGCATGCCAGGCCTCCCATTGGAGAAGGCAATGGCACCCCACTCCAGTACTCTTGCCTGGAAAATCCCATGGATGGAGAAGCCTGGTGTGCTGCAATCCATGGAGTCGCTAAGAGTCAGACACGACCGAGCGACTTCACTTTCACTTTTCACTTTCACGCTTTGGAGAGGGAAATGGCAACCCACTCCAGTGTTCTTGCCTGGAGAATCCCAGGGACGGGGGAGCCTGGTGGGCTGCCGTCTATGGGGTCACATAGAGTCGGACACGACTGAAACGACTTAGCAGGCCTCCCATTAAGGCTTACTAAATAAAATTCAAGTTCCTGGAGGACACGAGCCTTTTAACAATATTCCATACTCCTTAGAGAGATCTAAGTGATGTAAACACAAGTGCTTAATAATTACTTACGGACTCATATACAAACATTCCAGCCAGGAATATGTTATAATAGGCAGTCTCCAGAAATGGACACAACTGGAACGCTTAATAGTGTTCGGATTTCAGACATTATTCTAAGCCGCTTGGGGGTTTTTTTTTTTTTTCTTGCCACTGGCCTAAATTACCACCACTTGCCCTCAAGTGACCAAAAAATACCTCACCACAATCCGCTCAGCCTCATCAACTGAGCTAATCAAGTGCTGTTAACGGGATTTCTATTCCGATTAAACTCTGAGCTTTCAAATTTGACAGTCTTTACAAACTGCAGTTCATTATCTCCTGAGTTTCACTATTCATCACTACCCTGTAATACTCGGGTTTAGACCAACCTAACGAACAAAACCTTTACTTGAGACTTCCCTCGTCGCGGGGTCTTAACAGCAAATCCCAGGGGAACCAACTTCCCGCCGGGATGACGCGTACAAACACTGCAAGACTGAGAACGCCGGGGCAGCCTACGGACATGCGCAGTAACAGACTCCACCTTCTAGTCGTAGGCGTCTAGAAGTCCTCCACAATCCCACAATCCTCTGGTCGTATACTTCCGGTTATTCTAGCTCAGCCGTAGGTGGTGGTTCTTTCTATCAGTCGCGCAGCAGTTTCCAGTGGTCCTAGGAGGAGTGGGTTTTATCTGTTCGTTGACATTGTAGCTGTTCACTTTGAAATCAGTCGACTTTCGGGAGTCACCGACGCTGTCGTCAACATGTCTGTCCCAAGCTCACTCATGAAACAACCCCCCATTCAGTCAACGGCTGGGGCCGTCCCGGTTCGCAATGAGAAAGGTACTGTGTTGAGCGGTTTTCCAGTCGGATCTTATCTCTTTCGCCAGTATATTCCAAACTTACCCCGGGCCCACCACCTTATCTCCAACGATCCTTAAGACCCTGCCCCTATTTCTTCTACTTTACCTGTCAAAATCGGATCCGATCGCGTTGCTACTTAGAACTCATCTCGTTAGTAGAACCCGTGTGCTCTCTCCTCCACCAATAAGTTAAGCTAATATAGTGAATGCCTGCTATTTGCGTGGCGTTGTGTGGCATACGTTTTGTTGTCCATTGTCTGTTTATGGTGCTTTTATAACTCGTATCATTGTAATTACGTGTCCACCTCCGTCTGCTATATCGTAAGTTAAGAACCTACTTGAGGCAGGAACTCTGTCTTAAAACTTTTTATCCCTTTCAGCCATCGCAGTGACTGTATTTGTTAAATTGAATACAGAATGGTGTAAAACAGTGGTGTAAGGAACTCATAGTCTGTGAGACATGTAAAAAGACGCACATTCTGAACAAGTTTATGGTCTTTCCCACCTATAAAACCTGTCACATAGGTGATATAAACGAAATGCTTTGGGAGGACAGAGAAGAAATAATCTCTTCAGATTGGAATATTTAACTTGATCTTTAAAGGATGGGTAGGATTCTAATGAGTGCAGATGGATGAAGGAAAACTGTACTTGTTTGGGGAGTCAGACTGAAAGTCCGAGTTTTTTCAGTAAAGTATTTGGAAAATAATGTCAGTTCTTTTTATCTTTTAAATATACAGTATCTATCTTTGTGCATTCTGCCTTTTGTTGTTTTTTTTCTTAAGTCAACATGACTTTGGAGAAGTGTCCTTTGGATACATGAAGGTCTTATTCACTCATTTTAACTGCTTGTTGTTTAGTTGCTAAGTCCTGTCTGACTCTGGGACTCCATGGGACTGTAGCTCACCAGGTTCCTCTATCCTTGGGATTTCCCAGGCAAGATTACTGGAGTGGGTTTCCATTTCCTTCTCCAGGGGATCTTCCCTACCCAGGGATAGAACCGGTGTCTCCTTCATTGGCAGGTGGATTCTTAACCTCTGAGCCACCAGGGAAGCCCCTTTAACTGCTTATAAGTTCCATTGTATAATTAAACCACAGTTTGATCCCTGTTGAGGGACATTTAGTTGTCATTTTGTTCCTTTTACAAATAGTGCTTAAACATGTCTCTTTAGTGCACTTGCGTAAAAATTTCTACTAGGGTAGTGTGAATCTACACTGACACATCATTTATCATTCAGTCGGTAGTTTACATTAAGATTCACTCTGATGTACATTCTATGGATTTGGACAAATGTATAGGGATATATATCCATCATTATGGTATCACACAGTATTTTCACTTAGTAATATGCATTTAAGGTTCCTGCATGTATTTTCATGGCTTGATAGCTCTTTTTGTTTTGTTGTTGCTGAGTAATATTCCATCATCTGGATGTACCATAGTTTACTTATCCATTCACCTCATGAAGGACACTTTGGTTGCTTACAAGTTTTGGCAGTTATGAACAGAGCTACAATAAATATCCATGTGCAGGTTTTTGTGTTTTGCTCCTTTGTATAAATACCAAAGAGCAGAAATTAGATCATATGGTAAGAGTATGCTTAGTTTGATGCTTTTGAACTGTGGTGTTGGAGAAGACTCTTGAGAGTCCCTTGGACTGCAAGGAGATCCAACCAGTCCATACTGAAGGAGATCAGCCCTGGGATTTCTTTGGAAGGAATGATGCTAAAGCTGAAACTCCAGTACTTTGGCCACCTCATGTGAAGAGTTGACTCTTTGGAAAAGACTCTGATGCTGGGACGGATTGGGGGCAAGAGGAGAAGGGGACGACAGAGAATGAGATGGCTGGATGGCATCACTGACTCGATGGACATGAGTCTCAGTGAACTCCGGGAGTTGGAGGACAGGGAGGCCTGGCGTGCTGCGATTCATGGGGTCGCAAAGAGTCGGACACAACTGAGCATCTGATCTGATCTGATCTGATCTGATGCTTAGTTTTGTATGAAACCACCAAACTATCTTCCAAAGTGGTTGTGCCATTTTGCACTCCCACCAACAATAAATCAGAGATCCTGTTGCTCCACATTGTTACCAGCATTTGGTATTGTCAGAGCTCTAGATTTTGGCCATTCTGTGTGTAGCAACATCTCATTGTATTTTTTTTTTTTTAATTTGCATTCCCTGAAGACATATAAGGGCCTCCCAGGTGGTTTAAAAAAATACTGCCAATGAAGAAGACAAAGGTTTGATCCCTGGGTGAGGAAGACGCTCTGGAGGAGGAAATGGCAACTCACTCCAGTATTCTTGCCTGGAGAATCCCCATGGACAGAGGAGCCTGGTGGGCTACAGTCCGTGCGGTCGCAAAGAGTCGGACACAACTAAGCCACAGAGCATGCACGAAGACATATTTACTTCTTAGTATCTTATAGATTAGTTGCTATTGTAAATAGAATTTTTAAACTGTATTTTCTAATTATATGTAGCCAATGTACAGGTACATTTATTTTTATCTAGCATTTATACACCTTTCCACTTGAATTTTTTAAGCTTCTCTGGTTATCTTGTATTTTCTACGTAAGTAATCATATTGGCTGCAAATTGTGGCAGTTTCTTCCTTTTTAATTCTTACCTTTTATCTCTTTCTTTTCTTATTGCCCTGAAACCATAATACAATGTTGATTAGAAGGTATGATAGGGACAACGTAACGATGCCTACTGTTTTTTAAAGGAGTGCTTCTAATATTTTATCATTAATGTTTGCTGTATCTATTGTTAAGATTGTGTGACTGTAAGTATATAAACTTTAAAAAGTATATTACTTTTTCCCTGTTAATTTTCTAAGGTTAAGCCATCCTTGTAGTCCTGGGCTAAATTTTAATTATGTCCCTATAGCTTAGAGGGGCTTCTTGGTTAGTTTTTATGTTGCCTGTATCTATGTTTGTAAGTGAAGTCCACCTAAAGTTTTCCCTTGAACTGTCCAGCTTGGTTATCCAGGTGATATTCCTGTTAGAAAATGTGTTGCTTAGTTTTCACTGATTTTCTGTTCACTGGAATTGTTGGTATTTGTAAAAGAAATATAATCTACTCTTGCAGGTTTGGTAACACATAGCTAAAAGAAAAGGTAGAAATAAAGATTAGAAGATGGAGTTATGTGGTAATAGATTATATAAAGACTGCCAGAGAAATATCTTGAGGAACTAAAAGAATGACTGAACACTATTTTAATTTTATATTCCGACTGAAGTCACCCTGTGTGCTGGGCACTGTTAAACAAATAATTCACTTAAGCATATAGTTAAGGTGGATGTAGTCTCCCTATTAGGAGGGACTTTGTATTGTTTCACTGCCCACCCTTCCTCCACTCATTGTACCCAAGCTAAACCTCATTATCATTAGTTTTGGTGTTCACAGGAACGCCTTCTCATGCCTTGGCCTTTGTAGGAAAAAGATGTAGTTGAATAGATGGTTGGGTCAGGGCTCCTTCTCCTCCTTGGACTTGGTTTGCCAGGAATACAGGGCTTTTTTACCTGGAAAGGCCAAGGGTTGAGGGACACTGGGAAAGAGGTTACTGAAACGTAAGTTCTGTTTCTTACCCAGGTGAGATTTCGATGGAAAAAGTGAAGGTAAAACGTTATGTGTCGGGAAAGAGGCCAGACTATGCCCCTATGGAGTCCTCAGATGAGGAGGATGAAGAGTTTCAGTTCATTAAGAAAGCCAAAGAACAAGAAGCAGAGCCCGAGGAACAGGAGGAGGATTCATCTAGTGACCCTCGGCTGCGGCGTCTGCAGAACCGTATTAGTGAAGATGTGGAGGAGAGGTAATGATGAGGGTTCTGTTATCCTGGGCGTGAACCCAGCAATAACTGCTAATACTTGAGTTGCACTTGCTGTGCACCAGGCACTGTTCCTGGTATATTACTTTAACTAATTGTTGTAATCCACATAATGACTTTATGAGGGTATGATTATCCCCATTTTTACAAGCCAGGAAACTAAAGCAGAGTGGGGTTTGGAAAATGACTCATTAAGGGGATTGAAAGCACAGATCGCTGGTTGGTTTGTTGAGGGGTCTTTTTCGCACAGAGATGTTTTCTAAAATTTGAGAAATTGATCTTTTCCAGGTAGTTATTCTAAAAGCTAAGGAGGAGAAATGATACTGATAAAGTAGGAGAAAAGGACTGATGAGTGGTCTCATGTCAGAAAGGGACCCCTTCCGACGAGGGATTTTTATTTTGTATTGACTGAGACATTACCTTACAGAGTAGCCAGAGGTTCCCAACTTTCACAGTTCACATAGTCTCAGGAGTTTTTTCACAGAGCCTCTGGGCCCAAACAATTCTCTTTATTAAGTAGTTAGAGCTAAGTGATTTAATAAATATTTATGTCCTAGCAACTTAGATACTTAAAAACTTTAATACCTATAAAAGAAAAAACATTTTTATTTCATTTTTACATAACCACAATTACTTTTGGGGTTTATGTGCCTCTTGGGCACTAACAACTTCTCAAACCTTAGAGTCACATTGGCACAGTCACTCATTTCCTATTCTATATTGACTTTCATGCAGAACTTGCTTTTTATCACAGCAGCCCAAAAAAACAGTTTTATAAAGACACGATACCATTGAAAGGAAACATAATGTGATCTGCCATTGAAACTCAACTACTTTGAGCTTTATAGTATATCCCAGTGCACCCATCTAAGCTTGGTACAGTGCCCCAGGGTGCCTCAGCATACACGTAATGTTTTAGATCCAACTTGACTATTTCTTCTGACACTTTGAGTTAGTTTCTTTAATCTGCACCTCAGTTTCCTCATCTCAAGGCTTCAGTACTAATAAAAGGAAACATAATGTCCTGGTGCTCTGTGACTAAGGAAATGTCCTTTTTGTGAGGTTGGTATTACAGTCGGACACTGTCTTTCAGATTGGCTCGACATCGGAAAATAGTGGAGCCTGAAGTGGTTGGAGAAAGTGACTCCGAAGTAGAAGGAGATCCTTGGCGCATGGAACGAGAAGATAGCAGTGAAGAAGAGGAAGAAGAGATTGATGAAGAGGTATGATTAAGGAAAGTGGGAAGTTCTTTCTGGGTGGAAGAAGAAATTAGGGCCAGTGCTCCTTTGTTAAGGGCCAGTGCTCCTTTGTTAAGGCCTTAGAAGCGCAAGATATCTGCTTTTGGCAGAAGTCTGATCCAGTGTTCCCTACTTGTTTTGGATAGGATTGAAATAGAGTGCTACTAAGGTGCATTTACTCAACCAGAATTTGTTGAGCTTGATGAGGTAAGAATAAAAAGCCACCACAGAGCACAGGCCATTTGGCTGACTGGTTTGGACATGTAACTTGATAGGAAATAGAGCGGCGCCGTGGCATGATGCGCCAAAGAGCACAGGAGAGAAAAAATGAAGAGCTGGAAGTCATGGAGGTGGAAGACGAGGGACGTTCTGGGGAGGAGTCCGAATCAGAGTCTGAGTATGAGGAGTACACAGACAGTGAGGATGAGATGGAGCCTCGCCTTAAGCCAGTCTTCATTCGGAAGTAAGTATTTCACAAACCAGGCCTGAATCCACATAATTACTGCTTTCTGGGTCTGAAGACGGAAGCCTCTTTTCTTGCTCATGCTCTTCTGAAATGTAGGCACTAAGTAAAAATCTTCTGCCCAGTGCCCCAGCTCAGCAGAGCATTTGCTGAGGAGTATCTTGGTGTTGGGCTTCCCAAGTGGCTCAGTGGGTGAAGAACCCACCTGCCATTGCAGGAGCCATGGGTTCGATCCCTGGGTTGGGAAGATCCTCTTGCAGGGGGAAGAGGCATGGCAACCCACTCCAGTATTCTTGCTGAAGAATCCCATGGACAGAGGCGCCTGGCAAGTTACAGTCCATGGGGTCGCAAGGAGTCAGACACAAGTGAAGCGACTGAGCACGCACACACGCATCTTGGTGGCAGTCTGAGTTAGTTTTCACGTCTCCTTTTCCACTTAAAACACACTTGCCAAGGTCTTATATTATTTTAAATACAAAATCAAGCTTAAGAGCAAATTCCTGTTCCTTTCCTAATGGCTAGAA
>NW_011494633.1:3893159-3926570 GCF_000754665.1 Bison bison bison | reverse complement strand
AATGGCTAGAAATCCTACAGTCCAGCAGGTTTCTTGATATTCAGGCAGTTCAAAGATAATGGAATTTTGATGTTCTAAAGACCAGAAATGATTCCCACTTTTAGCTCTTTGCAAATAATAGAGCCAGAGACCATTTGGCTTTGTCTGGTTTGAATGAGACTTGATTTAGGGAACAAACAGCACTACTCAAAGGACTTTGGGCAATTAACAGGACCTCTGTGCTGCAGGAAGGACCGGGTGACAGTTCAAGAACGTGAGGCTGAAGCATTGAAACAGAAGGAGCTGGAGCAGGAGGCCAAACACATGGCTGAGGAGAGGCGCAAGTACACACTCAAGGTGCTGAGCGTGGCTGTGAGGATTGAGTGTGAGGAGTTGTGTGTTTCGGTCTGTCTGAGGGAGAATAAGGAAGTCCAACAGTTGAATTGTTCTCCCTATCCAGATTGTAGAGGAGGAAACCAAGAAAGAGCTGGAGGAGAACAAGCGGTCTCTGGCTGCCCTGGATGCACTCAATACTGATGATGAAAATGATGAGGAGGAATATGAGGCCTGGAAAGTTCGGGAGTTAAAGAGAATCAAGAGGGACAGAGAAGACAGAGAAGCGTGAGTAACAGGATGAGCTTAGAGCTTAATACCACTGGGTGGTCATATTCCTAGTAGGGTAGCTCTTAGGCTCCACACCTACTGTGAGTTCCATTCTAGCTTTCTTTAGGGTTCCTACAGCTAGGTGTATTCCCCATAACTGGAATGTGGCTTATTATAATAAAATCAGGGAAGAGAAACATTTTGTCAGTGTTTCTCCACGGTAAGAGTGCAGCTGATACTCCCTTTAGTAGTTTCCTAGTAGACACAAACTAGTTAACTAGCTGTAATCAGTTCTCTGTTGCATAACAACCCAACCCAAAAGTAAGTGACTTAAAACAATTATTTCTCACAATTTTGGAGGTTGCTATGCAGTTCCTCTACCACACTCAGTTAGACCAAAATCATCTTGGAGCTGCACCACCCAATTCCTAAAAACTACTAGGAATGCTTTTTTTTTTGAAGAAAAGGGACCTATGACTCTCCACCCCCTAAAAAAGGTTAAAACTGCTGCAATCTAGTTAATGATGGTGACCCTTGGTTTGTGATATGTAAGCACATTATTTAAAAAATACCAGTCAAGTCTTATACAGAATTTAATTCTGATTTTTTTTTTTTTTTTTTTAAACAAAGAAGGCTCTTCAGGGAAGGGAAATTCGTAATGTTATAAAATCAAGCAGTAGTAGTTATGTCTGAACCTCAAAAAGACTAGAATAAACTTTCAGAAGTTTGCAGTACCAGGTCTTGCGAGCGTAATGAAGACTCCCTGACCTTTTTATTTATTAAACTTCAAATCTTAATTCCTAACAGATCGTAACTAGAATCAATGAAGATAAGTAATGCTTGAAAGGAGGTGGGACTGTGTCATATTCAGATAACTGGGTCTTTATGAAACTAAAAGGGAACTAATAAATAGTTTTCATTCTCTGAACAGACTCGAGAAGGAGAAAGCAGAAATTGAACGAATGAGAAACCTAACTGAGGAAGAGAGGCGAGCTGAGCTTCGGGCAAATGGCAAAGTCATTACCAACAAAGCTGTTAAGGGCAAATATAAGTTCCTACAGAAGTATTATCACCGGGGTGCCTTCTTCATGGTAAGAAGTGAAAAGAGACTGGAATAACCCCCATTTTCCTAGTCCTGGGATGTTACCTCCACTTACCAGTGGTCAGCTTTCTTATTTGCTTTTTGCCTGTGAAGAATATAAAACCCAATAGAGGAAAGCATTGGCAGCAGGATTTCAGAAATGGCAGCAACTGTTCCCTTTTGGCCCCAGCTCTCAGGAGGAAATGATGTAACTGCAGAATTGAGGAAGTGAAAGAGAGAGTGATCTAGACTAGACTAGACGATTTAGGTCCCCCAGATCACTTAGATATCATTTTTCATAGCTGAGAGATTTTGATTATGAGAAAACCAAGCTCTGCAAAGAGCTTTACACTAACTCATGTTTGGGTGATTTAAGTTTAATTCACTTCCTTCTCAGCAGACAGAAAGTGACTAAATCTGACCCAAAAGTTGTTAATTATCTAACCATTATTTGTAATGCCATGATCTCTGTTCTTTATGTAAGTCAAAACAGCAGTCTGTTAACCCTGTATAAAATGAAAAGGACTGCTTCCAAATTATTTGGATTAGCACTAGTGGTAATTCCTTAATAGAGAGATAGCAGGAAAGGAAATGGGAGAATTGATGACAGTTATTACTCCAATGGCCTGTGGTTTGTTAAATTATTTCCTGATATTAAAGAAGTTTGTATCAAAAAGTAATCTAGCTTTTTGAGATGCTGTTTAGCAAACCTTAGTATCTCCACTGCAGCTAAATTCCTGCCTTTTGCTGTAGATACCAGTAAAATTGTAAAACTTTAAAAAATTGTAAAAATAAGGCGGATTCCTTATTCTTCTCCCACCAAAATCAGTCTTATCTAGTCAGCAGGAAATATTTGCTTATTATGTAGTTTTCCAGCCCACGTAGCTTTCTAGATAGGAGTCAGTGGAGATTAATTACTTCTTAGATTGCTTCAAAGTCATAAAATATCATTGCTTTAGCATTTCAAGTTTTAATAATCAAGCTCCTTAGAGAAGCAGTGCATTCCTAAGATACATAAGGAAAGGTTCATGTAAAAGTCTTTTGGTGCACATACTCAAATATCAACTCTTCTCATCTGGACGAGGAGGGTGAAGTGGAAATAGCTTCTGAGATTAAATAAGGGACTTTCAGGCTCTAACAAGGAGAAAAATTGGTCTCATGAAAGGCCTACCTTTAAATTGGGCCTTTCAAGAGCTGATAGGAAGAGAGAATCCCAAAACTGTTCAGTTAAAGGATTCAGCTCTTCCATGAAACTTTCCTTAAGATGGTACTGTTTTAATGTTCTTTCAGTACATATGTTTATGGTCTGTATCATAACATTATAGTTGTATTTATATGTTGATTTGAAACTATTCTCTATAGTTGTTTTATACAGTTCATTAAGTAAACCTTTTGAGCATTTAGTGTATGAAGGGTAGTACTGTTTAACACAGCCATAGCTCCTTGCCCTCAGAAGGCTTACAATCTAATAATAGAGCTAAGGCAAATACGTACTGTAACAAGGAAGAATGAACGTACTAAAGGACTTCTGAAGAGAGAGGTGTTATATTTGGTAGGATTAAAAAGGATATCAAGGAGATGACATGTAAGATGTATAAACTTTCTGACATTCAGTGGTAGGAAGATATTCCATGTAAAAGAACCAGAAGAAATGGAGGCAGAAAGTATCATCTGTCAAGGCAAGGAGTACATTAAGGCTATGTAGCATTTGGCCTTGACTAGTACACAGAGGTGGAGAAGGCAATGGCAACCCACTCTAGTACTCTTGCCTGGAAAATCCCGTGGACGGAGGAGCCTGATAGGCTGCGGTCCATGGGGTCGCACAGAGTCGGACACGACTGAAGCAACTTAGCAGCAGCAGTACACAGAGGGATTATGCTTATTTAATAAAAGAGAGAACCTCTGAAAGGTTTTGAGCAGGACAAAGGTATGATGAGGATTGTGTTTTAGGAAACACATTAATCTAAAGAAATGTGTAAGGTTGATTGCAGGGAAAAACTGTAATAACCAAAGTAATGAGAATCTAGAGAGAATGTTGGTCCTATTACAGAAATTAAGTCAGGGAGAGGCTGATTTGGAAAATTTCAGGGATGTAGTTTTCACTTTAGTTGTGAGTTTGAAATCCCAACAATACGTAAGATATATATTGGGCAGTAGAAGAATCAGGATTGGAGATTTGAGAGGCCTGTATGAAGTTGAAATCATGTGACTGAATGAACATATTGAGTGAAAAGAATATAGCCAACCTTCAGGAAATAGCTACATTTAAGAAGGAAAAAGACAACACAAAGGAAAACAAGGAGTATCATCTCCTTAACTTGATGGAAGCTTTTGGTCCAGTAGGTTCAATGCCCTCTGGTTTCTTTTTATCCTTTGTTGTAAAATTTAATGAATTTGTAGTTTGAGGGACTTCCCTGATGGGTCCAGTGGTTACAACTCTGTGCTTAAACTGCCGGGTGGGGTGTGGGTTTGATCCCTGGTCAGGGAACTAAGCTCCCATATGCTGCCCAAATAAATAAATAAATAAAAATAATTTTAAATGGTTTAAAAAATGAGAGATACATGAGAAATAAAACCACAAGATTGATAAGACTCTTTTTTACAGGATGAGGATGAAGAAGTATACAAGAGAGATTTCAGTGCACCTACCCTGGAGGATCATTTCAACAAAACCATTCTTCCCAAAGTCATGCAGGTATGGGGAACCTTAATGACATGAGAGAAAAGGAACGTATTGAGGCCGGACCATGATAAATCTGGTGGTATAACTCATCATCTGTCCATACAGGTCAAGAACTTTGGACGCTCTGGTCGTACCAAATACACCCACCTCGTGGATCAAGACACCACCTCCTTTGACTCAGCATGGGGCCAAGAGAGTGCCCAGAATACAAAGTTCTTTAAACAAAAGGCAGCCGGGGTACGAGATGTATTTGAACGGCCGTCTGCCAAGAAGCGGAAAACTACTTAGAGTTCAACTACTTATTCTTCCAGCTGTTGGACACAAGGGGAAATCTCAGCATCTGGTCCTTGATTTGTTTTTACTACTGTTCACATGGCCCCTGTATCTGGCCTGCTGAACCTACTGCCATACTTGTGGCACTGGGCAAACCCAGTGTTTGAAAGTGCTTTGTGAGGTTTGGACTCATGCCGAGAAGCCTGCAAAAAAGCACTGTCAGGTAGGATTAGAGGCTCCCACTTAGGACTATTTCTGAGAAATCTTGAATGTCATTACTGCTCTGGCTTCCCATATTCACTTGGGACTGTTCCCAGTTTCTTTTACCAGCTCTGAGCTTGGGTTAGAAACATGGATGGGCATCTAAGTGGACAATGTATTATTTCTACCTTACAGGAAATCTAAAGTCATTGAAAACCTGTTTTGCATTTTTGGGTAAATTTTTCTAGGCAAACATACTTTTTGATCCATTTATGTGCAAGTGTCAAGAAATAAAAAAATCATACACCAAGAGGTTTTTTTAGCATATCAGAAATAAAATGTGCAAGCTGACAAATATATTAACTAAGACAAAAGACAGCAGGGAGTTGTCAGGCAAAGGATGTTTCACATTTTAATCATACCCTTTCATCTCAGGAATAAGCACAGATGCAAGATAAGCTATATTGTAAGTGGCACCTAGATTTATTCCATGAGCAAATATGTGATTGTCATTGCTGTCTAAATCGTAGCTGTATATAGAAAACAGGACACACAAAACACAGAATCCAAGCAGCACACCAGTACCTGCTTGCCCGGCTCGTGTACCAAGGAGGGCACAGTGCTCTTGAGCTGGAATGTAGTGACATCACTGGCAGAGTTATATTTTTCATTTAATATGTACTACATAACCACCCTGCATACGGCAGAACATTAGGAGGCCTGGGGGTTATAAAGAATGACATTTAACCAGTGGGAAGACGTATCTATATTGCATTTAAAAATGAGAAGGGCAAGGTCTTTTCACAGTCTTTCAATGCCCCACTAGGAGAATCATCCATAAATCCCTAAATGTCCTAGAATAAAAATGAGTGCAAATAATTACTATGAAGTAATAAACACAAAGATGTATGTAAGTCACTGTTGTATGTGCCAGGAGATACAATCTAAGAATTATCCTAGAGTCAAAATGAAAGTCAGAGCTACTGGCCTGCTCATCACTTCTTAAAACAATCTATCAGATATGTATCATTTTACAGCTGAGGAAACAGAAGCTTAGCAAGGGTGACTTGGCCGAACTTGATCAACTTTTAAACTGCTTTCTCTCTACGTTAGAAAATGCAATCTCAAGGTGTAAGTGCTGTGGTTCAGAATTAAAATATTAAATTAAAATCTTTTCATAAATTAATTCTAAGACATAACCTTTGATAATTTCTTATTGAAGTTACCATGTTCCCACCTCAGTACCTAAACTGTAACTCACAGTGGCTTATGAACTGGATTGGTGACTTTTATCTGTATACAGTGGCTCCTAGACAGGTGTTGGCCTTTCAGCTATTGGTGAGCTACCCTAGAGACACATGCCATGGGGTAAACTTTACTGAGCCAATTAGTGCACCTTGAATATTGCTGAGAATTAGTCATATGAATGAGCCTGGTCTGCTACCTAACATCTGAACATGAGTTACTCTTCTACACTGATCCTCAACATAGGTTCATTAAGGGTTATACTCCAAGATGTAAACTTCCCACAGTAAAATAAAATATGCATCATACTTGGTCCAAAATGATAAAACTGAAACTTAAAAAAGACGTCTTTATTGAAATAAGTTAATGCAGTGGGCCTGAGAAAACCCACATCAGTTGGTTAGGGCAATAAGAGCTTCCACCACGTTGCCCATGTGTTCCCTCAAGCTCCGTTCTGCTGCTGCTCGGGAGATCTCCATCTCTGTCATCTGCAGGGAAAGGATCAATGATTTTACCGAAGTCTCCTGGGCAATAAGGTGCCAGCAAAACGTGAAGACTCCACTTGTTCAGGAAACAAGACATACTCCCCACCCACACAGTAGTTAGGCATTCCTACTCACTATCAGCTCCAGATCTTCCTTCTTGATGGTGACTTTTGCCAGTTCCTTCTCCCTGAAAATATTCGGGTACTTTAGTCCTCATTTTCTACCTCCACCATAAACTCCCAGAAAGGATCATGCCCAGTTGTGCCTTACAAATAAATGACTTGATAAACACTGTTGACTGAAAATACAAAAGGACTCCCCCTCGCCTAACATCCCATCCCACCCCATCCCCTGGAATATTTATAGCAGGCAGGTGTTGCCAGGTGGCCTTTCCTTCCACCAACAAAACAGTAAAGTTGTAAATCTTAGGCCTTCAGAAATTGGTGATAGAGCTGAAGAACAACAAACAGTACGTAGTACAAAAGCCTAACGATGCCTTTTTTGTCTGGGGTAGAGTGGGGCGGGTAGGTAAGACTTACCGCTCCTGTTTGGCTTTCTGCTCCCTGGACCGTCTATCTCCAATCACGGACATGGCCTATAGGAAAGACAGATCAAGTTACTGATCTGCTACTCACAATTCCTAACAACCTAATACCAGTAACAAGCGAGTGAGGTGTGGATTCACAATTCACAAACGTAGGATTCGGGCCTACGTTTAGTTCAATTCTGCGCACCTGAGACCCATTTTAAACCCCATCTCCATCAAGCGGAGGGGCCCAGGGACAGTTCAGTTTCCCTCTCGCCTCCTCCCACCAGCGGGATGCGGGCCCCTCCTGGAACCAGGCTTGCCGTGTCGGCCTCCGAGCCCCGTCTGCTCTCATCCCGCCCAGACACGCTGCCCGGCCAACCTCACCGTCTCCAGATTGGAACTCTGGATCTCCTTCTCTTCCGCATAGTCGGTGACTCGCTCTAGATCCGCCGCACCACTATCATGCTTCCGTGGCTTCTCCGGAGGCCGCTCCGGACCGCTCGTCTCTGTCTCCAACTCCAGCTCCACGTCCCCCTCCGTCGCCATATCGATCCCAACGCGCAGCCCCACGGACCCGGCCCCGCCTTAGAAGGACTTCCGGCAACTACCTCGCAACTTCCGCCGGGACGGCGGGGAGGCGGGGCTGGCCCTGGGCCACACCTTCTTTAGTGCGCTGGTTCTAGAAGCTTCAGCAAGCAAAGCAGTTCGTTTTTCAGACTTCCTTTCGGGTTTGTACAGTGTTTTCTGCCAGGCCGTGTCCCAGACCTAACCCATCACCACTGCAGACCATCCCAGCCTTTCTTAAACTAGGACCAGCCCACACACGGCAAGGAACTCTGTTCAAGATGAATGACGTCTAATCCTAAACCAATTAAGAATGCTAATCTATAGACCAGATAGGCAAACTGCTCCCTAATCTGGGGAGAAACAGCCTGAGAAACCCAAGGGCCCTGGGAAGAAAGTAGTTTCACAGGGATATCTGCATTTTCCACCACCCGGGGGGTCGGTGTTCTTTTCTTGGTATCCCTTCCCATTCTGCCTTAAACTGCCTTAAACAACCCGGGACTGCAGGAGTCCAATGGGCTGAGGACGAAAGAAAGATTCTACTTTCTCATCTGCCTTCCATCTGGTGGACCTGGGCTTAATCCCTGGGATAAGGATGGTGGGTGAAAAAGCGGTCACAAGTCCCAACACCTCCCTCCGCCTGGCACCGCAACGCAGGGGAGTCAACAGTGTCATAGTGAGTCCTCCCTTCTATCAGGTGAGAGGGTACGTGGGCAGAGAACTCCCCCGAGCAAGAGCTGTCTGAAAAGGGGAAGGGAATGGTGGCTGAAGCTGTGGAGGAAAACCCATGGGAGCTGTTAAATATGGCTGACCTGCCATTTACTGCTGAGGCCCTTCTGCTGCTTTGGGTCTAAGACTACTGATCATTAAACCTCTCCTCCCATGTTCCTGGTACCAGATGTTTAGGTCCTGGGAAAGATTAAGAGGCCAGATGTTGACAGGCTCTTAGGAAGTTCTGCCAGTTATGTTAAGCTCTTACGATGAAAGCTCTACCTGACGTCAGTGTAAAGCAATCTTAAATAGCTTGGAACCAAACAGTCTGAGAATTCCTAAATGAAATAGAGGGGAGGGGAAAATTTTGGAATTCAGCCTCATGGGTTGACCTCACAAATGTAGTGATGTAAGCCTATCCTCAGCAAGTCTCTACCTTGCTGCCCTGCATCTGCTCTACCCTCAGGTGTCCTGCTGCGGGCCTGTTCCCTGTACCTGCTGCTGCCCTTCTAAGCGGCCCCCTCTCACAGAGCCTCCCTGTAGCCGCCTGTTCTACATCCTCCTCCACGTGGGGACCTCAGCAGTCTGCTGCCTCCTGCTGTCAAGGACAGTGGTGGAGAGAGTTTGGGGCAAGGCACATGGGGTACGTGGGAGGGCTGGGCTGCAGCGGGAAAGGATAACAGGAGAAAAGTCTGAGGTAAACGAGATTTGGACTGAGGGTAGGGGACAGATGAGTGGACGCACCCACGAGTAGGTACTTCTCTGTGCATGACGACTTGTCCAGCCATTTCTCACATGTGCCTTCCCTTCAGATCCAGATGCCCTCAGGGCTGTGTGCCCATCTGTTTGGCCACTCTCACTGCCCAGTGCTGCGCGGCTCTGGGGCTGTATACCGCCTATGTGCAGGAACTGCCACCTTCCACCTGCTGCAGGCTGTGCTGCTGATCGACCTCCACTCCCGCACCAGCCTAAGAGCACAGCTACATAATAGGTCTGTGTGTACTCTTTGGGTGGGGAGAGGACAGGGAGGGAAGTAGACACAAGCTGAGTAAAGGAAATTTCCAGATGAAGTCATAGCACTGTAAAAAGACAGAGAACAGGTTTAAGTCCCTGCTTCCACTATACTTGCTGTGTAACCACAAGCCACACACTTTCCCTCTTTGATCTTCTAGTTTTCTGAAATGGAGGTAACAGTGGAGTTACTATATGCAAACCCTCTGTCAACTCTAGAACACTGTCCAGATGTCATTTAGGTATCAGGGTCAGAATTTGGAATAGGCTGTGATCAGCCTGTCGGTTCCTCCCTTCCTCTACTTAGTCTCTCTTCTCCCCTTTCCTATAGTTCTGCTTTCTCCTGCCTATTCTGAGACATTTTCTTTCCCTCTTAACCAGTTTCTGGCTCCTCAAGCTGCTACTCCTGCTAGGTCTCTGTGCTGTTGCCTTCTGCATCCCTGATGAGCATCTCTTTCCAGGTACGTTCTATTTCATCCTAATTAACAGGTGTAAGCTCAAAGATTTTCTAAGAAAAAAATCTTCCCTGGCAGTCCAAACACTTCCAATGCAAGGGATGCGCATTTGATCCCTGTTTGGGGAACTAAGAACCCACAAGCCTTGTGGCACAGCCAAAAAAAAAAGGTAGGAAGAAGACCAGGAGTAATGATATGATCAGTTACATTTTCCTACTGGTGCCTCACCTGCAGCCTGGCATTACATTGGCATATGTGGCGGCTTCACATTCATCCTGCTGCAGTTGGTGCTTATTACTGCCTTTGCTCATTCCTGGAACAAGAACTGGTAAGGAGCACATAACCCTGAAAGCTTCCTGGGAAATGTGACATTACTAGACCCAGTCAGGTTGGGCAAAGGACATGACAGGTTGATGATCCCAAAGCTTCCAATTAAGCAGTATGGAAAAACTCAGGAATATGATGGCTGTAGGCCAAGTGGGATAGGCAAGTCTCACCAGTCTTCTGGGAGAGGGGGAATAGCTGATAATGGGTAAAAACAAGAGCTGGAGCCCCAAGCCACTGCCCACCTCCCACCCTTAGGCAAACAGGTGCAGCCCAAGACTGCCGCTGGTTCCTGGCTGTGCTGCTGACCACCCTAGGATTCTACAGCATGGCGGGCGCAGCAGCCGCACTCCTATTCCACCACTACACGCACCCCGCTGGCTGCCTGCTCAACAAGATGCTGCTCAGTCTGCACCTTTGTTTCTGTGGCCTCCTCTCCTTCCTCTCCATCGCTCCCTGCATCCGCCTCAGTGGGTACATGCCTTACAGCATTAAAGATTTGGGAGGCCTTTAGTATAGCAAATTCCACCATCCTTAGTCACTTCAGTCATCTCTCTACAACCCCTTTGCAACTCTATGGACCACAGCCCACCAGGCTCCTCTGTCCATGAGATTTTCCCATGGCAGACTTACCATGGAGCCACCAGGGAAGCCCAGATAGCAAATTTCATTTGCCTCCCTAATCTCAACCATTCTCTGCTTCCTCCAAAGGGTGGGGAGACAGAAGCACAGATGAGGGTAGGGGTGAAGGAAACTAGAACCCAGTAGGCTAAAGCAATGATTTCCGTTCTCCCCAGAGCAACCTCGCTCTGGCCTTCTACAAGCCTCTATCATCAGCTGCTATATCATGTACCTGACATTCTCTGCACTGTCCAGCCGTCCTCCAGAGAGGGGTAAGGAAAGGACCTGGATTCTTAACAAGGTTTACCCATGCTAAAACGTTTTCGCTCCTGCCAAATACCTAGCTGTTTGTTCTCATCATCTTTCTCTTCTGTTGCCTTGCCCTTTCTCAGTAATCCTTCAAGGACAGAATCACACTCTGTGCCTGCCTGGCCTGAGTAAAATGGAATCCCACACACCAGATACTTCTCTGGCAGTGATGAGTGCTGGCATCATGTATGCTTGCGTGCTTTTTGCTTGGTGCGTAAAAGTGTCAAGGGAAAGGTGTGAGAAGGGAGGATGCTCACAAGGACAGGGATGGTTAGGAGATAGTCTGGGGCCATGGTTTATTTAAACTTTAAAGGAAGGTAAGAGGAAATCTCCCCACGAACAAAAACAGTTTCTAAGAATAGCACCCATCAGATGATCTGTATTTGAGGAAGGGGACAAGGGAAATGACTTGAGAAACTTTAAAAGCACAAAAGATTTCAGGGCCCTCACATGAAAAAATTTCAAAATTTGGCGGGGAAAGGGCTTTGGGAGATCACTACCCTCCTGAGTTACTAATATGGACCAGCTGGCAGTAAATGCTGTCAGGTAACCCTCCTGCTATTTGACTGTATCAACTTGAAAACCATCTCTTCTCAGCAACGAGGCTTCTTACCTGGCTGAGGTATTTGGGCCCTTGTGGATTGTCAAGGTTTACAGCTATGAGTTCCAGGTGAGGATGGGTAGCTCAATATCCCCAGTACCCCAACCCCCTTCACACATAGCAACACACACACACATCCTATCAACCTCTACCCAAAATGCTCAGATTCTAGCTGCTGTTACCTTTTATTGAGTACCCACAATATGCTAGGCACTGTGCTAGATACTTTACATACACAATCTCATTTAATTTAATCCTCACAACAACCCTGTGAGGTAGGTGTTTGCTCCATTTTACAAATGGAGAAATTGAGGCACAGAAGGTTAAACATCTTACCAAAGTCCCCATAGCCAGTCATATACTGGAGCTAGAATTTGAACCCAGGTGTGCCTCCACTTGTCACCCCACACCCATCTTTTTAGAGGAGGAGTTTCCTGTACTATTTCCCAGACATTCTTTTTCCAACATGCTGCCTTTCATTTCACAGAAGCCCTCACTCTGCTTCTGCTGCCCTGAAACAGGGGAGCCAGAGGAAGGCGAGTGTCAAGTGAGGATCCGTAAGTGTAGACTTCTGTAGAATGCCAAAGAGTGCAAATGCCTTTGTGAAAGAGGCTGGGGAAGGGAAGAGGTGTTTCAGCAGCTCTGCTACCAGCACTTCTTTTCTCTCTCTCCAGGACCAAGAGGTGTGGCTGCAAGACCAGCTGACCAGGAGACCTCTCCAGCTCCTCCAGTGCAAGTCCAGCAGCTTTCCTATAGCTATTCTGCCTTCCACTTCGTCTTCTTCCTTGCATCACTTTATGTCATGGTTACCCTCACCAACTGGTTCAGGTAGGATGGAGGGGGGCCTGGGATACTCTTCCGAAAACCTAGTTGTTTTAGGGAAAAGAGCACTTCAAGGCCAGTCCGGAGTTCTCCCGAGACACACGAGTCTACCATATTCTTTGGTGGGGCAGCAGGATAGCTCTAAGCTCTGAAAGTCACGGACCTGCCGACTCTCTAACCAGAGACTTTGGTTCCACAGCTATGAGGGAGCAGAGCTGGAAAAGACCTTCATCACAGGTAGCTGGGCTACCTTCTGGGTCAAGGTTGCCTCATGCTGGGCCTGTGTACTCCTCTATCTGGGGCTGCTACTAGCACCATTCTGTTGGTCCCCAACCCCAGACCCCCAGCATCCTATCTTAAGGCGACATTGTCATCGTGTATTGCCAAATGACAAATATCCAATCTAGGTACTTTCAACAAACTGGAGTTCCCTTGAATGTGTACCCCTAGTCTTAACTCAAAGGAGCTGTCCAGCCCAAGAGATTCCTCGAAGACACAATGGGAAGTTACCTCCCTTTAAGTTGAAGTCAGTAGTATGTCTGACTTGAAAAAAGTGGCCACACACACCCTAATACCCTGGGCAGAGTATCTGACACCCTGGAGCTACCGTTACTTCTTCAACCCAGCTCAAGAGCCTGATTCCAAGTCAGCAGCTCAGCAATCACTGCTAACCCAGCAGACAGTGGGCACCAGCTCATTCCTGGCTCTTATGGTAGAGATGTGGGCAGGGAAAGACCAAAGGGGACCAAAGACTTACTTGGCTCTGCCTCTGGCGATAAAAAGGAAAACAGGAGTCCACCTCTGGGTACAGGGATGTAAGAAGCCCAGAACCCTAGAACAAACCAGGACATAGGAAGAAAGGCGCACAGATACTACCCTAAGTTTTACTCCTGATGTTGAGGGCAAAGGAAATGGGAAGACAAAATCTACCCTCATTCCATGAGGAATGACAGAAGAGAATGTGAACACTTGAGAGCAGCTAACCATGGGAACTCCGGCAACAGCAGGGTCTGGGCCAACTTTCAAGCATAGCAACAAACTGAGGAAGAATGAGGAAGAGGGAGCATAAATTTAGGTCTTGCAGCCTTCCTTCTCAGGACCTCAACTCCATCCTTAGGATGATGTTCCAGGTCTGAGTGCGGGACAAAAACCACAAAAAAGAAGTCCCTACAGCTCTTAGAGGATTTCTCTACCACATACCCAATACCTGTCTGTTGCAGTACAATAAAGAATTTTTCTGTGATGTTTAAACTTAACCTACATATTCACAACCTTTTAGAGTGTGAAATTCCCTTCCCTTTTGGTGGGAAAGGGCAGCCATTCCTCCATCCCCATCCCCCCAAATCCCCAGTCAAACCAGGCGCTCAAGGAATTACAAAGCTACTTTTAATACTTTGGGGTGAGCCCCACAGGAATAAAAAACACTGGGAAGGGGTAACCCTCTCACCCCCAGGAGCGGCCCAGGGGGAGAGAGGCTACCTGAGGGGTAGGAAGCACAAAAGGGACCCGCTGCAGACTCAGGGCAAAGGGAATGCCATCGGTGCTGGGACCTGTGAGCACTACAGGAGAAAACGCGAGCGTGATGGGACTGGCTCCAGGCACACAGGCGAAGGGCAAGAGGGTTGGACACGAAGCCACAAAGCTACTTGGGTTCCTCCTTCTTCTCGTTTGCCTTTTTCTGCTTCTGCTGCATGATCTCCGAGTCCCTAGGGGTAGAGATGATGGGGCACTGGGAGGTACCAGAGGGCAAAAAGGACAAGATGCAGGGGTATGAAGGGCACAAAGGATAAGATGGAAGTGGATGGGACAAAATTCAGCATATGGCTGCTGTATTCCCACCCTAGGAGAACAAGAGGAAGAGAGCTGAGGCTCAAAAGGCAATCAGTCTCTATCTGGCTGTTGCCCAAGGGGTCAGAAGTCTGGCCACACAGGCCCAAGGCTATTCTGTGCCGAGTACCACACCCCGCCACACCAGTGAGAAGGTTGGGAGAAGGGAGGGCAAATGAACAGCAAGGAGGGCCAAAAGTACGGGGCTGTCATAACCACTACTGCATTTGAAATGTGAAACTCCCTGCCCTTGCCCTTAAGGTCAGACCCGGGGGCACTCAGAAACCAGACCGAGGGCAGCACCCGTCCCAGTCCCTTCCTGTAACTCTGTGAACTAACAATTTAGAGGGTGAGAGGAATAAAACCCTAGAGGAAACAATGCACTCTGCCCCTCACGGCTAGTCCAGATGTAAGCTCAGAGCTAACTTTTCCAGGTACAACCCTCGGTCTAAACCCAGGTCTCACCCCAGCCTCCCCTCCCCTCCCTGGGGCTACCTCTGCTTGCGGGCGGCAGCAGAAAGCCCGTCATCTCGGCGCTTTCCCTTAACCGAGTCGCTCTGCTTTTTCATATTCTTCTGGCGGGCGAGCTCGCGCTGGTTACCGCCTAGAGAAAAAAAAAATTAAAGATGAGACGCGAGGGCCTTTGCGGTCGCACACCGGCGACCCTCTCCCCTCACCAGACACCAGTAGGCTCCCACACTTCATTCCCGGGGCGCCGACACCGGCCCGTTTGGGCCCTGGGCTGCAGATTCGGCGGGGGAGGTGAGGTGGGGGGAGCTGCCACGGGGCAGGTCAAACTGGAGAGTGGACAGAGGACGTTTCTGAGGAGCCTGCTAGAGGCGTGTTTCGAATTTCGGCGCAGCATGAGGACCCAGACAGGTAGTGGCGGTGTCTGCAGACGGTCTGGGTCTCTGTGGGGGATGGGCAGGGATCCGGAGTAGGGGGCTCTGGGTCTATCACAGGCGCGCAACTCTTCCCACACCGCGGAGAATCGAGGAGGGCCTTTGCAGGCCGAGGAGCGGGAGGGTTGGCGGGGAAGGTTCTCAAGAAGTGGCGGTGGGCAAAGGGTCGATTTCCGGGCTCCGAGTGTGAGGGTGGCTAAAGAGCGCTCCCAGAGAAAGGTCTCCCTGGGGAAGCCAAGAGGAGGTTAATGCCGAGGTTCGGCAGTCGTGTTCAGGGTAAAGGGGAAGAAAAGGGCAAGGAGAGAGGATCTCAATGCTCACGGGTCATGGCGACGGCAACGGCTCCGGCCTGCCTCCGTCGCGTCCCCTCGTTCAGTACGACGTTACAGGCCCCGCCCCTCTCTCGCAGCGTAAGAAGTCGTCTTTTCCTCCCCGCCCCTTCGCGCCCGGGCGCCGATTCCTATTGGCCAGGAAGAAACACATGTGGCCGCGGGCCACGCTGGAACTCCGGCGGACGAGAAGGGGAGGTTCGCAGGCCGAGCGCGCTGCGTGGGGCGGGGCTTTCCGAGCAAGTCGATAGGTCGGGTGGAGAGAAAGTAGGCCAGGTCATGTGACCAGGGTCGGGGGATGGAGGGGTGCGGCTGGCGATGTGGCACTCCCGCGGGCTCGGGCACGTGACCTGGCAGAGTGACCTCATACGGGGACGGTTTGGGAGACAAACTCACCCAGAGGGAACGCCTGGGGAACAGAGTGGGGAGGCTTCGCGGGGGCTGAGATGGTCTGACTGGTGCTGTTAACCAAGACTGGAACAAAACGCCGGTATTACTTGGGATCCTTCCCAACTAACCACCTATTTGAACACTTGAGTGCACAAAATCATGTACCAGAACAACTTAACAAACTCCCTTCCAACATTATTGTTCGCCCATCCCAAACACCAATACAGAAATTCGCCGCCACATCCAGTATGTACAAAAATCATGGCCCTGCTCATTTGCCCACAGAAGCTCTAAATATGCAGCTTGGAAGTATTTGAGGACCCCAAAGTCACAGACTGTGGCCTTGTATCAGGGACCCAGAGACTGGGAAATGCACATACTATGTTCATTTCTCCTTCAGCATTTCCCCCACTATACTGTATCTACCAGCAACACCTGTTTTAATTGGCAGTTGAATAGGGCGGGAAGCTTAGATTTCCCCCTCTCATTCCCAGATTCACTAATATGTCTGCAAAACTCCCCACCAGTAGAGAGGAATTCACTGGATAAAGGAGAAGTGTGTTAGTTGCTCAGTCGTTTCTCGCTCTGAACCCCATGTTTTTCCATACCCAGGTATCACCTGAACTACTACTATTTATTACTTGAAACTTTTGTATTTGGAGGGCAGAAGTTGTGCTGCCCTGCAGGGCTTGTGGGGATTTCAGTTCCCTGACCAGGGATTGAACCTGGGCTGAAAGCACCAAATCCTACCACAAGACCACCAGGGAACTCCCTGTATCAGTTTCAAATGCAGGATATAATGCAAAATTCATATTTCTTTAGTAAATTAAAAAAAAAAAACGGCATCTGGTGATTCATCACTTCTGATGTTAAAAGACACAGTGAATTTTGCTTTCCTCTCTCTCCCTTAGATTACTGGCTCATGGAGAGTCAGCTGCTATGTCAGGAGGAGAGGCCCATTGGGTGAAGAACTATCGTCACTGGCCAACAGTCAGAGGGTAGAGAAGTACTTCCACTTTAATTCAGGATGGAAGTTGGAGTTGAGAGTTAGGGACTAAATTAGAGAAAATGGAGATCCAAGGCTCTGAAGCAGAGAAGGAGGTGAGGTGGGATTTAAGGATCCCACATATACAGTGAGTAGATGAGAAAACTGGACTTCAAGGATAGGGACAGCATCGCAGACCTAGAGCTGCAGACTGACCATAGTTCACAAAAAGAATTTGGACGCTCTGGTTTCCTAGCCCCAGCTTCCCATGGTCCCCTTGCATTTAGAGAGACTACAGAGCCAGCCCCATGGAGAAAGCCTGGCTAGCCAAGGATGAGTGAAATAGTGCAGGATGAGGAAGCAATTTCTCTCTTGGCACATGCTACCTCTTTATCAGCTCCAGCAGAGAGAGAGTAAAACAACCCTGTGACCAGTCTCCTCTTATTTAACTCACCCAACACTATCCCCTTGTTCAAGGGTCTATTTCCAATCCTAACAAAACCTAGGCTGATTGCCACAACTCCTTCCAATCTAACTTTTCCTGGAATTGCCAAAGAAGTCACTCATTCTTTGAACAAATATTCATTGTGTTAAGCACCAAGGATGTATCATCTATTGTATTCAGTTCAGTTCAGTTCAGTCGCTCAGTTGCATCAGATTCTTTGCAACCCCATAAATTGCAGCAGGTGAAGCAGAAGATATTAAGAAGAGGTGGCAAGAATACACAGAAGAACTGTACAAAAAAGATCTTCACGACCAAAATAATCACGATTGTGTGATCACTCACCTAGAGCCAGACATCCTGGAATGTGAAGTCAAGTGGGCCTTAGAAAGCATCACTACGAACAAAGCTAGTGGAAGTGATGGAATTCCAGTTGAGCTATTTCAAATCCTGAAAGATGATGCTGTGAACGTGCTGCACTCAATATGCCAGCAAATTTCGAAAACTCAGCACTGGCCACAGGACTGGAAAAGGTCAGTTTTGATTCCCAAAGAAAGGCAATGCCAAAGAATGCTCAAACTACCACACAGTTGCACTCATCTCACATGCTAGTAAAGTAATGCTCAAAATTCTCCAAGCCAGGCTTCAGCAATACATGAACCATGAACTTCCTGATGTTCAAGCTGGTTTTAGAAAAGGCAGAGGAACCAGAGATCTATTGTATTAGTCCCTAGGTTTACAGTGATGAACAAAACATATGTATCACCAGACTCATGGAACATATAGAGAAAAAGAAGAAGCTCTCTCTATATATATAATACACATATAAGTATGCATGCATGCATGCTAAGTTGCTTCAGTTGTGTTCAATTCTTTGCGACCCTGTGGACCATAACCCATCGGGCTTCTTTGTCCATGGGATTCTTCAGACAAGAATACTGGATCGGGTTGCATGCCAACCCAGGGATCAAACCTGTGTAAACCCATATGTCTTATGTCTCCTGCATTGGGAGGTGGGTTCTTTACCACTAATGCCACCTGGGCTAGTTAGATAGGTAATAGATAGTAGAGACAAGTAATAGGCAAGCCAACTGATGCCTGGTGAGCATGGTATGAAACTAGGTCAGGAAGTAGGCAGGGTAGTTATATGATCTGAGTCACTATTGCTAATACCCCTCACTACTAGCTAACATTAAGTGAGTGCTTATTAAGTATATTAAGTATACTTTTCTTATTTGGACCTTACAATGACCTTTTGAGGTGTCATTATCCCCTTTCTACTGATTTAGAAATTTTGGCACAGTCAGGTTAAATAAATTTCCCAAGGAAGCACAGATAGTAAAAGGTGAGGCTGAAAATTTAACCCAGCCACTGATATTCATCAGGATGTAATTTTTTTTTTAAGAGATCACTCTGTGGGAGGAAAGTGGATTAGAACAGATAAATGGAAATGGGAAGACCAGTCAGGAGGCTCTCACAGACATGCAGGATGCTAGGCCTAATTCGGTAACAGATCATTGAAATGAAGTTCAGACCAATTAGGCAGAAAGGGGAATTTATTGGTTTATATAACCAAACTAGGGCATGGGCTGCAATGTGAATGATTGTCAGTCAGTCAGTTCAGTCACTCAGTCGTGTCCGACTCTTTGCGACTCCATGAATCGCGGCACGTCAGGCCTCCCTGTCCATCACCAATTCCTAGAGTTTACTCAAACTCATGTCCATCGAGTCGGTGATGCCATCCAGCCATCTCATCCTCTGTCGTCCCCTTCTCCTCTGCCCCAAATCCCTCCCAGCATCAGTCTTTTCCAATGAGTCAACTCTTCGCATGAGGTGGCCAAACAAAGTATTGGAGTTTCAGCTTTAGCATCAGTCCTTCCAATGAACACCCAGGACTGATCTCCTTTAGAATGGACTGGTTGGATCTCCTTGCAGTCCAAGGGACTCTCAAGAGTCTTCTCCAACACCACAGTTCAAAAGCATCAATTTTTTGGCACTCAGCTTTCTTCACAGTCCAACTCTGACATCCATACATGACCACTGGAAAAACCATAGCCTTGACTAGACGAACCTTTGCTGGCAAAGCAATGTCTCTGCTTTTGAGTATACTATCTAGGTTGGTCATAACTTTCCTTCCAAGGAATAAGTGTCTTTTGATTTCATGGCTGCAGTCACCATCTGCAGTGATTTTGGAGCACCAAAACATAAAGTCAGACACTGTTTCCACTGTTTCCCCATCTGTTTCCCATGAAGTGATGGGACCAGATGCCATGATCTTCGTTTTCTGAATGTTGAGTTTTAAGCCAACTTTTTCACTCTCCACTTTCACTTTCATTAAGAGGCTTTTGAGTTCCTCTTCACTTTCTGTCATAAGGGTGGTGTCATCTGCATATCTGAGGTTATTGCTATTTCTCCCGGCAATCTTGATTCCAGCTTGTGCTTCTTCCAGCCCAGCGTTTCTCATGATGTACTCTGCATATAAGTTAAATAAGCAGGGTGACAATATATAACCTTGACGAACTCCTTTTCCTATTTGGAACCAGTCTGTTATTCCATGTCCAGTTCTAACTGTTGCTTCCTGACCTGCATACAGATTTCTCAAGAGGCAGGTCAGGTGGTCTGGTATTCCCATCTCTTTCACAATTTTCCACAGTTTATTGTGATCCACACAGTCAAAGGCTTTGGCATAGTCAAGAAAGCAGAAATAGATGTTTTTCTGGAACTCTCTTGCTTTTTCCATGATCCAGCGGATGTTGGCAATTTGATCTCTGGTTCTTCTGCCTTTTCTAAAACCAGCTTGAACATCAGGAAGTTCACGGTTCACATATTGCTGAAGCCTGGCTTGGAGAATTTTGAGCATTACTTTACTAGCATGTGAGATGAGTGCAATTGTGCGGTAGTTTGAGCATTCTTTGGCATTGCCTTTCTTTGGGATTGGAATGAAAACGGACCTTTTCCAGTCCTGTGGCCACTGGTGAGTTTTCCAAATTTGCTGGCATATTGAGTGCAGCACTTTCACAGCATCATCTTTCAGGATTTGAAATAGCTCAACTGGAATTCCATGAATGATTGTAGGGGAAACTAAAACCAATAACAGGGGGATGCCTCCCCATCTCTTATTTTTGCTCTGTTTTCTCAGATCCAGATCCCTTGACATGATAGCAAATGGCTACAAATGGTCCTTACCCTCAAATTTCACACCATGTCCAAGAGAGAAGTTCTGAGTCTCTTCCTTTAAATTCAGTGTTTAAAACCGCAGGTCAGAGCTCTGATGGTTTAGGTGCCCCCCTTTGTGGTGGGAAGGTGGTTGTGAAGCAGAATATAATGAGAGCAGCTCCCAGCAGAACCATTTGTTTCTGCTAACTATTTGGTTAGTATGGGGAAGGAACAGGTTTATCAAAGAAAGAGAGTTTGCTCCCCAGAAAAGGAGGATGCTAGACAGATAAAAGATGTCCATTCCCTCAGGGCACAGGAGATAGTCACTTGGGCTGAAATGGTGGCAGCAGAAATGGCAAGAGTGTACAGCTTCAAAATATATTTTTGGAGAAATTGCCCTGGTGGTCCAAGAGGCTAAGACTCTGAACTCACAACCTAGATCCTACATGCCACAACTAAGAGTTTGCGTGACGTACCTGAAGATCCCACGTGCCACAATGAAGATGAAGATCCTGTGTGCCGCAACTAAGACCCGATGGAGCCAAATGAATAAATAAAAGGAAATATTAATATATATATATATACTTGGAGATTCAGTTATAGAGAAAGATACTATTGATTCCTGGGTTCATTCATATTCTTCATGGAATTCTCCAAGCAAGAATACTGGAGTGGGTAGCCATTTCCCTTCTCCAGATCTTCCCGACTCAGGGATCAAACACAGGTCTCCTGCATTGCAGGCAGATTCTTTACCATCTGAGCTAGCAAGGTAGCTCAACACTTTAGTGGAGGAGACTTAACAATTTACAAGTAGCCAAACCAAATATGAAATTATAGCTTACTTTAAGTGTTAGAAGAGAAACAAAAGTGTAAGGACAAAGAATAATGGGAAAAACTCACTTCCGTGTTGACGGTTTTTTTGTTTATTTTTTTGGCTGTGCCACACAGCTTATGAGATCTTAGTTTCCCAACAAGGGATCAAACCTGGGGCCTCTGCAGTTAGAGCATGGAATCCTAACCACTGAACCACCAAAGAATTCCCTGTGGTCACTTTTAAACTGAGGCCTGGAGCCAGTTGTAGGGAAAGTAGAAGAGGGTTCCAGCCATGCAGCTGAATCCCTAACATTTCTAACATATCACCTTTAACAAGGAAGAGCAATAGTTTTAGGAACTTCTTACCTTCCTCCCTAAGTTCCAAGGGTGGAACTGAATCACTAAGTCAATCAAAGTAAATTCATCACTCTTAGCTTTGATTAGCTCAGGAATCCCTCCCTAAACTGTGCATGGTATTCATCTGGTGACAGTTATTGGTTCAGGAGTTAGCATGTTACCTAAATAGGTCTGATCAGAGTGAAACCTAGCAGAGCCCTCTGGGGCTCCCAAAGATGGAAGCCTTTCTGTTCCCCATTTCTTGTAGGCAAGACTCCAGCCTCCGTGTTTGGAACACTTGAGAATTGAGGGAGGTAAAGCCAAGAAACCAGCTGAGGCAAGATTAAAGGGACCGGAGAAGCTCATAAGATTGAGGGGCTTCCCTGGTGATTCAGTTGTAAAAGAATCCACATGCTGATTCAGGAGACACAGGTTCAATCCCTGATCCAGGAAGATCCCACGTGCCTCGGAGCAACTAGTTCACCACAACTATTGAGCCTGTGCTCCAGAGCCTGGGAGTTGCAACTATTGAATCCACCTGCTGAAACTAGCCCCTAGAGCCCTGCCTCACTAGAGAAAAGCCCACCCAGTAATGAAGACCCAGCACAGTCAACAATAAATAGATTTTTTAAAAAAAGATTAGGAGATCTACCACCTGAGAGGATATTAAAGGAGTGCAAGCCCTGCTCTCACCCTAATCTTGTCAGACCCCACCTTTGACCCACTGTTTTAACAACCCTCATCAACTTCTCCGGGGTGGAGACACAGTTTTTCAAGAGAGAAGCCCAGTGCATCAATAAGGCTATCCTTTTCTGCTTCAACCAAAACTCTATGTCCTGTTAAAGGGACTTATATAGTCAAGAAATACAAGAGAAGAAAAAAAGATCTACAAAATCGACCCCAAAACTCTGTCTCCAAGATTTGTTGTTGTTGTTGTTACTGTTTTTTAAGTTGCTTAGTCATGTGTGACTCTTTTGCAACCCCTTGTAGCCTGCCAGGCTCCTCTTCCCGTAGGATTTCCCAGGCAAGATTACTGGAGTGGGTTGCCATTTCTTTCTCTAAAGGATCTTCCTGACCTAGCATCTCCTGCATTGCAGAGGAATTTTTTACCACTGAACCATGAGGGAAACCCTGTCTCAAGGATTTGATTTGCCACCAGTGTACAGAGAAGCCTAGCTTTTGGTAACAAGACCAAAGGGAGGGACTTTTTTTCCACCGTGGAGCTCTTTCTCATTAACTTGAATAAGGATTCATTCACATAGCCCTTAACTGCTTTTGGCTTCTTTGACTTTGAAGCACAATCCTTAAGTTGAAGCAAAGTGAGTGGCAGAAGGAAATTGGGTCCTTGATGATGCTCTTGGGCCACTGAATAAATCAACTGTAACATTTGTTCTCTCTCTGAGCTTCCTGCTATGAAAACCACCATATTTGTTTTTTGAGTAAAGTGTCTTGAATCAGATTTCTGTTACTTCCTCCAAATACTTTTAAAGCAATATACAAACAATAGAAATAGCATATGCCAAGGCCCTGAGATGGGGAAAACCTTGAATAAATATATTAACTGGAGGGATCACATAATGAAATGATCCAGTAAATTTATTGTAAAGTGCAATCAGTCCTCTCCATGCATACTAAACGTCTAGTTAGATTTTAGTGCCTTGTAGAGATGAGTAGATAGCCAAGGATCAGCAAGCACTGAAGAAAACACTCAACATAAAAATAGGTCAAAGCAAAACAGAAACAGAAAGTAAGCTCTCAGAGGATTAGAAACAATTCCAGGAACAAAAAAAAAAGTTGCGGGGGAGAGGGCAGGGAGAGGGGACTATAATTAGTATACTTAGAAATGAAGAGGATATTGAACAAAAACAGGGGAGCTAGGAAAAAAATAAAACATTCAGAGAATAAACAGCTCTTGGAAATTAAAAATATGATAGAAGAGTTGGAAGATAAAAGTTGAAGAAATAGTCCAGACAATTAGGCCAAAAAACAGTTTGGTAAAGCTTAAGGATCCCTTCTAAAAAAAGGTTTAAAATACACCAGTGGGGGACTTCCATGGTGGTCCAGTGGTTAAGAATCCACCTGCCAATGGTGGGGACCTGGGTTCAATACCTGCTCCGAGAAGATTCCACATGTGTGGAGCAACTAAAGCTGTGCCCCACAAGTACTGAGCACCCTAGAGCCTGTGCTCTACAGCAAGAAAAGCCATCCCAGCAGAGGCCCATGCACCACAACTCAAGAGAAGCCCCCACTCTTCGCAGTTAGAGAAAGCCCAAGGGCAGCAATGAAGATGCAGCACAGCCACAAATAAATAAAATATTTTTTAAAGGTATCTGTACATCCATATTCATAGCAGCATTATTCACAATAGCCAAACAATAAGAAGCAACCCAGACGTCTATTGACAGATTAATGGTCATAGAAAATGTGGGATAGACATACAATGGAATCGTATTCAGCCTTAAAAAGGAAGGAAATTCTGACAGATGCTACACCATGGATGAACCTTGAAGACAGTACGCAAAGTGAGATAAGCCAGTCACAAAAAGACAAGCACTATATGACTGCAGTATGAGGCATCTAGAGTAGTCACATTCAGTGAAACAGGAAGGAGAGGGGACTTTCTGTTGGTGGGAACTGGGAGGACGGGGAAATGAAGAGTTCTTGTTTAACGAGTACAGAGTTTCAGTTTTACAAGGTGAAAAGTGTTCTGAAGATTGGTTGCACAGCAACGGCAAGCTCTGTACAACTAACACTGTGTGTGCGCTCAGTTGCTAAGTCATGTCCAACTCTTTGCGACCCCGTGGACTGTACCTTGCCAGGCTCCTCTGTCCATAGGATATTCCAGTCAAAAATACTGGAGTGGGTTGCCATTTCCTCCTCTAGGGGATCTTCCTGACCCAGGGATCAAACCTGTGTCTCCAGGGTCTCCTGTATTAACATGTAGTTTCTTTACCATTGAGCCACTTAGGAAGCCCTACTAACACTACTGTACTATTAAAACTACTGAGCTGTACATTTAAAAATGGTGACGATGGTAAATTTTGCTATGTGTATTTTGCCACAATTAAAATAAAAAATTAAGACTACATGGGATCATAAATGGTATAATTGATTATATTCATATATAGTTATCAAAATATTAAAATGCTTCTGGTATATAGTAACTGCATTTTTATCAAAGCATAATATAAAAGATCGAGGCAATAAGAATTGTAATGGTAATAACAATTGTAATTATAAAGTGGTGAAACTCCAGTACTTGGGCCACCTCACGCGAAGAGTTGACTCATTGGAAAAGACTCTGATGCTGGGAGGGATTGGCGGCAGGAGGAGAAGGGGACAACAGAGGATGAGATGGTTGGATGGCATCACCAACTGGATGGACAGGAGTTGGTGATGGACAGGGAGGCCTGGTGTGCTGCGATTCATGGGGTCACAAAGAGTCGGACACGACTGAGCGACTGAACTGAACTGATGAGTGCAAATTGGGTTTAGATATCGCTCCAACAAATGTGATATGAAATGAAAATACTTCTCATTTCTCTTTGTGAGAACATCATTACTGCCAGTACAAGTGGTTTGTGCCTACATTTATAACTGAAAGAAATGTTACATTTTATTAGGGTTAGTGAAAATAAAGGGTATAATTTTCCCCTTTCCAAGCTCACAGAATTCCTGAGTTCTATGGTCTGCAGACACAGTTTTAGAACCTCTGCCCCGTGACCCTGGATAAGCTTCTCTATACTTCCGTTTTCTCTTCAGTCCTTAGTATTGGGCACATTCCTAACTCACTCACCCTTCTAGGCAATAACTTCACACCATTTTTATCCGTCAACTCCTGTTGCTCCTCTGTCATCCTCATACTCTTCCTCAGTTGCTTCCTGCTTCACCGGGAAGACGGAAGCAATCAGAAGAGCACTCCCCTAGACTTTCTCCACACCTGCCAGTCTTTGTTGTTTATAACTTTATTTATTATTTCTATATTTGCCTGCACTGGGTCTTTGTTGCTTTGCACAGGCTTTCTCTAATTGCAGTGAGCGGGGGCTACTCTTCGTGGCGGTGCTTGGGCCTCTCATTGCAGTGGCTTCTCTTGTTGCAAGAGCACAGGCTCTAGGAACTTGAGCTTCAGTAGTTGTAGCACACAGGCTCAGTAGTTGCCCCATGGGACATGAAATTTTCCCAGACCAGGGATTGAACCCATGTCCCCTGCATTGGCAGGCAGATTTTTATCCACTGTGCCACCAGGGAACTCCAGACCTCTACCAATCTTTTTCACCTGCACCTACCTTCTCTGTCCATGTGGCCTTCTCCTGTAGATGAGCCATCAATACTCCTTTAGAAAGCCAGTCCTGAATAGATCCCACTGCCTCTATTCTACTCAAGAACCCCAACTTCAGCAACCCTCTTCTCTTTCCTCCATCATCAAAGTTTGGGGGATATTCCCCAAATAATTCCCACCGGCATACAAATATGAACTTTCTCCCACCGTAAACCTTTCTCTTGATTCTATTTCCCCTAACAATTGACTCCCTATTTCTTTGCTCTATATTTAGCAAAGCTTAAGTTCCTTACATCCTCTGTAGATGCCTTATCTACCATTTTCTTTAAACCTTCTCCAATCAGCTTTCACCTTATCATTTCACCAGAACTGCTCTTATGAAGGTTACCAGTGAATCCACATTGCTAAACCCAGTGATCAATTCTTTTTTCCTTCTGTAATAGTTGAAATGTAATTCACATATCATACAACTAACCCGTTTGAAGTGTACATACAATTTTATGGTTTTTAGTATAATCCACAGATGTGTGCAACCACCACTGCTGTCAGTTTTAAAATATTTTCATCACAATGGTCAGTTCTTAATCTTCATTTTACTTGGCCTGTCTGTGGCATTCTGAAAAAATGTATATCTTATTTATTTGGCCACATCAGGTCTTAGTTGTAGCACTTGGGATCTTTAGTTGTGGCATGTAGGATCTAGTTCCCTGGCCAGGGCCCCTTGCACTGGGAGTTTGGAGTCTTAGCCACTGGACCACCAGGGAAGTCGCTGTGGCATTTGACACAGTTCTCTTTTCTTTGAAACATGGTTTTCACTTGGCTTTCAGAACATCGCACTCTCTTTTCCCTCCTTTCTCCCTGCCTTTCGATTGCCTTTACTTTTCTTCTCCCTGACTTATTTCTAGAGATTGGAGTGCCCTAGGGTGTTGTCCTTTAGTCTCGTCTCTCTCTTCTTGGATGAGTCATCCTGTCCTATGGTTTTAAATATCAGGTCGGTGGAAACGTAATTGTGGTTTTCAATTGTGAATTTTAAATCATTATACTGAGGCTCCAAACACATCTTTATTAATCAAAATAGGAACCATTACAGTCAACACATTTTTGCCAATGAGAAATAAGTTGGTTTATTCCTGTAGCATAAAGATACGTGCTTCAGGATTTGAGGAACTTTAGGAAAGCATTTTCTGCCTCCTTGCTGGTTGTGGAAACATTTTCCCTGCAAAAAAGTTGTGGTAGTTGGTTGGCAAGAGGTCAGTTGAATATGGCGGATGAGGCAAAACTTTGTACCCCAATTTGTTCAACTTTTGAAGCATGTGACACGTGTGGTCAGGCATTGTTGTGGAGGAGAATTGGGCCCTTTCTGTTGACCAATGCCAACTGTAGGTGTTGCAGTTTTTGGTGCATCTCATTGACTTGCTGAACATACTTTACAGATGTAACAGTTTCGCTGGGATTCAGAAAGCTCTAGTGGATCAGACTGGTGGCAGACCACTAAACAATGACCATGACCTTTTTTTGGTGCAGGTGGGGCTTTGGGAAGTGCTTTGGAGCTTCTTCTGGGTCCAACCACTGAGTTGGTCATTGCCAGTTGTTGTTTGTCGTATACAATCCACTTTTTGTTGCACATCACAATCTGATCAAGAAATGGTTCGTTGTTGATGACAGAATAAGACGACACTTCAAAATGATGATTTTTTAATTTTCTGTCAGCTCATGAGGCACACACTTATCGAGCTTTTTCACCTCTCCAGTTTGTTTCAAATGCCAAATGACTGTAGAATGGTCAACGTTGAGTTCTTGAGTGACTTCTCATGTAGTTGTAAGAGGATCAGCTTCAGTGAGTCTCTCAATTGGTGGTTCCAATATCAAATGGTGAAGTTCAACAATGCAAAACTGCAATTACTTTTGCACCAACCTAATACCATTTATCTGTTTAATGCTACCAAGTTTACATCTCTAGCCCAGTCATCCCTCACCATCTCCAAACTTATCTATACAACTTCATGCTCCACACCCCCATGTGGATTCTAACAGACAACTCAACATATTCAGAACTAACCCTATTCCACCAGCAGTGTTTCCTACCTCAGTTGATGACAATTTCATCCTTCTAGTTGTTCTGGCCAAAAATCCCAGTTATTCGTGATGCCATTTCTCTATCACATATCACATTCAATCCATCAGGGAATCCTGTCAGCTCTACCCTCAATATGTTCGGAACCCTATCCCTTCTCCCACGTCTGGTCCTGGTGCAAGTTGCCACCATCTCTAGCTTGCTGCTAGGTCACTTCAGTCGTGTCCGACTCTGTGCGACCCCATAGACAGCAGCCCACCAGGCTCCCATCCCTGGGATTCTCCAGGCAAGAACACTGGAGTGGGTTGCCATTTCCTTCTCCAATCTCTAGCTTGGCTTACTGCAATAGTCTCCTAACAGGTCATACTGCTTTTATCCTTGTCCCCTACAGTCTATTCTTAACAGCAGCCACAGTGAGCCTTTAAAAATAGAAGTGACTTCATGTGATTCCTCTGCTCAAAACCCTACTTTGACTCCTCATTTCACTCCAAGTAAAAGCCAAAGTCCTTACAGTGGCCCACAAGGACCCACCCCTGCTTCTTACTTTCCTGACTTCATCTCTCACTACTCTCTTCCTCAGTTACCTTGTTCCTGTTACACTGGCCTCGGCTATTCCTCACACTATCCACATATACTCCTGACTTACAGAGTTTGCACTGGCTAGTTAGTTCCTGGGAGAAGGCAATGGCACCCCACTCCAGTACTGTTGCCCAGAAAATCCCATGGATGGAGGAGCCTGATGGGCTGCAGTCCATGAGGTCGCTAAGAGTCAGACACAACTGAGCAACTTCACTTTCACTTTCCACTTTCATGCATTGGAGAATGAAATGGCAACCCACTCCAGTGTTCTTGCCTGGAGAACCCCATGGACGGAGAAGCCTGGTAGGCTGCAGTCATGGGGTCGCTAAGAGTCAGACACGACTGAAGCAACTTAGCAGCAGCAGCACTTAGTTCCTGTGCCTAGAAAACAGTTCCTCCAACTGTGTATCTTGGCCAGTCCCCTCACTTCCCTTAAGACATTGCTCCCACTAAAAAAAAAGTGCCTGTGTGTGGGGCGAATTCCTTGGTGATCCAGTGGTTAGGACTCAGTGGTTTCACTGCTGAGGGCCTGGGTTCAAAACCTGGTTGCAGAACTAAGATTCTGCAAGCCACGCAGCATGGCCATTAAAAAAAAGACATTGCTCAAATTTCCTTTTCTCCAGAAGGCCTTCTTGGATCATCTTACTTAATATACAGTCAGCCTTCTCCACCTTCTTCTTCCTCCTCCATTTCCAAACCTTCTACCTTCTACCTTGCTTTCTCTCTCTCTTTTTTTTTTCAACTATAGCTCTTACTACCTTTTAACATATACTATATTTTTTGTTTTGTTTTTACTTAAAAAATTTTTAAAAATTTTTCTTTATCTTTTTTTCTAATATTCACCTTATTTCTTATGTTTATTTCTTTGATGCATATCTAGTGTCTCCTTCAGAGAAGGCAATGACACCCCACTCCAGTACTTTTGCCTAGAAAATCCCATGGACGGAGGAGCCTGGTAGGCTGCAGTCCATGGGGTCGCTAGAGTCGGACACGACTGAGCAACTTTACTTTCACTTTTCACTTTCCTGCATTGGAGAAGGAAATGGCAACCCACTCCAGTGTTCTTGCCTGGAGAATCCCAGGGACGGGGAAGCCTGGTGGGCTGCCGTCTATGGGGTCGAACAGAGTCGGACATGACTGAAGTGACTTAGCAGCAGTAGCAGCATCAGTGTCTCCTTCCCCTCTAGGATATAAGCTGTCCCCAAACAAGAATCTGTTCATTGATGTATCCCAAGGATCTAGTACAGCGTCAGGGACAGAGTAAGTGCTCAGTAAATATTTGTTGAATGAATAAGTGAAAAATGTGGATAATGATACTCACTCTAAAAAGTTACTGTAGAGATTAAGTAACATACAGAGATCCTGACACACTGTTAGATACCCACCTTCCTTATCTCTTCCTCAAATGTCTTCCCTAGTTGCCTCTTACAGCATTGCTTCTTCCCGCCTCTTTGGACATTTTCACCAACTTAAAGTTTAAATCCAGGAAAATCCAACAGAAGGCCACAGATATCATCTGAGAATCAAAAGGACCCTGGGAGACCAGCTCTACCCACTGCCACAACTGTTTATCAAATTAGGAAATTGTTACCCAGAGAAGCAGACAGCCTGAGGAGAGGGCTAGGTCAATGTTTTGTTGTTGAAGTTAGATTTAAAAATCAACGTTAGGGAGTTCCCTGGTAGTCACGACTCTGAGCTTTCACTTTAAAAAAAGAAAGAAACCAAGCAACTTTATCGAGGTTTATTTACTGACATTAAAATAGATACATTTTAAGTGTACAGTTTGATGAGTTTTCACAAATGTAAGGGCATTAAGGTCATCAGGGATTTAGCAGAGGTATACTGGCCAGGAAAGAGAACACCACCAGGGCTTTTGGGAAACAGGACCAAGTGGAGACGTCAAGGGCCGACAGGAGATTATTGGTCCTGGGGCTTCACTGCAGCAGGATCTGAACCTCTGGGATGTCTGGCAACTTCGCGGCACCTCTTGGTCTTCACGAGGGAGTGAGCCAGCTCTCTTTCACACCAGTCTCCACCAATCTCTCGTGTACAGGCCACGAGGGGAGACCTGGGACTGAGTTCTCTTGCCTGTCCTGCAACAGGCAAGGAACCTGGAGGAACCCCCTGCCATCAACCACTGCTCGCATCTCTGTCGATCGATGGGGGGCGCTCCAGCTTGAGAAGTCAAGCTTCTCTCCTGCCGCCACACCCACTGGGCTCGATTTCCTCTTCATTCTTAGTTAGAAGCCGGTTTCGGGTCAGCAGCGGTACTGTTGGCTGGGAAAAGCCAAAGGGCTACGCCAGGTGCTGGCCTCGGGAATCGCCCCTCGGGTCTGCCCTCCTCTGGTTCCTTGGGGCTCTTGGCGTGATGAGCCGGCCCTGCCCAGCAACCAGTCGCTGTCTCCCGCCCTTCTGCACCTAAAACCCTCTAGGGGGTTGCAGGTTCAGCTTCACTTAGAGACCGCAGCTCCTGAGTTCAAGTTAGTTAGAAAAACACAGGCAGGAATGGGGACTCGGGTGAGGTGTCTGAAGCTGGCCGCAGACTTTCTCTCCGGAACTGGGAGAGCCTCTTCGGAAAGCCCAAAGAGCTGCCCGCTCATCCATGAAAAAACTGCTGGGGTTGGTGCTGCTAACATCTGGGGGAGAGCGAGGTGCCACCCCCGGCTACTGGGAAATCCCTGGGGTGGCGCCGGCTGTGGGTGGGGCCGGGGTGGGGTCCCGGCGGAGGGCGGGGCCTACCTGGGCGCCAGGGTGTGCCAGCCTAGTCCTGCACAGCCGAGGTGGTAGTGGCCCGGGTCTGTGGCTCGCGCTCTACCTGCCCCTGAACCTCGCAGCCATGGAGGGACCCCAGGAGCTTCTGAGTGGGAAGCTCCGGCTCTGCTTCACCCCGGCTGCCCGGACCAGCTTCCTACTGCTCAAGCTCAACGACGCAGCGCTGCGAGCGCTGCAAGAGTGTCATCGGCAACAGGTACGGCTAGCACGGGCCCCATCCTCTCTATCCCCTGCCTCTCCGGAGGTCGGGTCTCAGCCGGCGACCTTGGCGAAGGGACCTGGGGGTGGAGAGCAGCATCCTCGGCTCTGGCCTTCCCAACTCTCCAAGTGAAGCCCGCTAGGCAAGTCCCCCCACCCTGGGCTCCCGACGCCGGATCCTGGGGACGCCTTTTCTGCTGCTCTTGGCTCAAGTCTGTGCTCTGCCCGCAGGTTCGGCCAGTGATTGCTTTCCAAGGCAACCGAGGGGTAAGCGCGGGTCTGGGGTGTGTGGAGGTGAAGTGCAGGGAGAACAGACATGGGCTTCACGAAGGGATCGTCAGGGCGGGAGGCTGAGAGCAGTCACGGTCTGATGAAGTTTCGAGAACTGAACCCAAAATGGGGGAAATCGGGGCTGCTGGAGTTGGTCCCAAGAGGCTGCAGTTGAGGAGACTGCGGCGACTTAACCTCCTGAGGAACTCAGGCCCAGCTGCACCTCGTGTGCTAACGAGCCCCATGGGACCCATCTTCAGTCTTCTGCTGGCTCAGGGAGGAACAGCATTGGTTGGGGAGGAGGAACTGACTTTCATGGGGTTTACTGTCTCCTTTCACCCACAGTACCTGAGGCTCCCAGGTCCCCACTGGTCCTGCCTCTTTTCCTTCATAGTGTCTCAGTGTGGCCAGGAGGGCCCTGGTGGTCCAGGCTTGGACCTGGTGTGCCAGTGCCCAGGCAGGTAAGGAAAATGGGTAGCAGGTAAGAATTTGTGGTAGGTCAGGGAAGGGGATGTCCACAGTTGCTTAAAAGCTCTCCACCCTCCGGTTTTATGTGTGGTTTTTTTTTTTAACCACCTTTTCCCAGGTCTGGGCCTAACCGCCTCCACTGCCTGGGTCCACTCAGGGAGCGCCTCACGATTTGGGCAGCTATGGATTCTATCCCAGCTCCATCTTCACTTCAGAGACACAACCGGACTGAAGATGCCAGGGACCGTGAGAGCTGGCAGAATGTGGGAGACTATCCTGAAGCAGACACAATTTCACAGTCACAGATGGGACTAGAAGAGGTGAGGCCAGAAAGTGCAAGGAGTTAGGATAAGGTGGGGCAAAGCCTGAAGCCTAGGGAGCCATGTGCCCCTGCCACTTTCCCTGCCAGGTGCCAGACCCACTGGCAAGCAGCCAAGGACAGTCACTCCCAGGATCCTCGAGGGAACACAAGGCACAGTGGGAAGTGAGGTACTTGGGGCAGGGTGGGACTAACCCAGGACGCTCTGGTATTCTTCTCTAATCGCCACTCTAAATGCTGTGATAAGAGATGGAGCCCTACTTTCTACCCTGGGCTTGATCTCTCCTATTCTCTCTCCTAGGAACCAGACCCTTCTTCCAAACAGAGATCCTGATCAGGCACTGCCTCCCTCTGCTAGCCAGAAACATGTGGACAAGGTAAGTTGTAATAGCAAGGGTTTTTCTAAGAGTTGTGTCCAATGAGGCTAACATTTTAGAACTGAGAGCTTACCATTTTCATACTCCCAGAGATCATTATATGGAAGTAATTTTTGAGAGAAGGGCAGAATAGGAGGCTTCTGGATTACTGTTTATGTTCCGGATATGTTCCCAACAGAAACGTCCAGTGCCTGCAGCTATGGTAGAATTAAAACAAAAGAGGCTCAGAACTCTAGCTCCAAGTCCCCTACAAGGACTGCCCAGTCAGGACTTACAAGAGGAAGACTGGGAGCAAGAAGATAAAGATGAAGACATGGGTCCCAGGCTGGAGCACAGTCCCTCAGTTCAAGCAGGTGAGTTAAAGAGAGGGTGAAACTGCCATAATGGGGAGGGGGGGG
>NW_011494633.1:3890756-3893059 GCF_000754665.1 Bison bison bison | reverse complement strand
GGGGGGAGGGGAAGTGTTATCACCTTCATGTCTTGTTTCCTTTCTAGATTCTGAATCCCTAAGCCCTGAAGAAGTACCAGATTACCTCCTGTGAGTCCCTTGCCATTTCTAATTTTTTCAAGCCTTATGCATTCCTGGGAGCTGGAAGCTTTGGGGGTCAATGATACTGATGGTGACAACACTCTGCTCCTGGCAGGCAATACAGGGCCATCCACAGTGCAGAACAGCAACATGCCTATGAGCAGGACTTTGAGACAGATTATGCCGAATACCGCATCCTGCATGCTCGCGTTGCGGCTGCAAGCCAGAGGTTTATAGAGCTGGCAGCTGAGATGAACAATGTTCAGCGTGGAACTCCAGAACACAAGGTAAGGGCTGGATGAACCCAGGCTGGCTTTCAAGTTCTACTGGCCATAAACTCCCTGCTAATTGCCCATAAGTGTGTTTGTTCAATGACCAAAGAGACAAGCAAGTCTGTTTTGAGAGAAAAATTAGTCTGCCTAATTTATGAGAAGTTACTTTAGTCGCTAAGAGAGCTGGAGATTTTTTTCTCAAGGTTAAACTTGGTGCTAACATTTTCTGTTTCAGGCGCTGGAAGAAAAGATAGTCCAGGAATATAAAAAGTTCAGGAAGGTAAGACCGGGCCTGGGAATGGCAGCAAGAAGGCAGAAGTGACTTTTTTTTGACATGGGCGCTTTTTCTCTGCAGCGGTACCCAGGTTACAGGGAAGAGAAGCGCCGCTGTGAGTACTTGCATCAGAAACTGTCCCACATCAAAGGTCTCATCTTGGAGTTTGAGGAAAAGAACAGGGGCAGCTGAAGCTGACACATGGCTCTTTACCCTTGTATGATATGAAAGAAAAAAGCAGCTATTAACTAAGAGGACAGTTGTCTGCTGTTCATATTGCTGAGTCCATAATGGCAAGTAGGAGAGCTGCTCTAGGTTCTTGAGGTTTGGTTTTCATTATTACCATATTTAAATTTTTAGGGCATGGGCACAGTGCCAAGACTCCACAGCTGTGCCCAGGAGTTATCCAGTAATGAAAACTAGGCAAAGTAGCAGACGCTTGGCTTCTCCACCTTTAGTTCAGCCAAGTCATTTTCAAATCCTGAAAAATGACACCGTTTCCAAGACAAGATACCTTGAGAACATTAGAATTTACCTGGTAGCCTCCCTGAAAAAACCTTTGGTAACAAAGCTAAAGGAACTTGTAATACAACAGGACATAATGGGAAAGGGCTTGGGCGTTACCCATGTATTAGAAGTGAATTCTTTTACAAACATGGCTAAAAAAATTAAAACTGATTGCTTCTGTGTCAAGTTTTGTTTTCCTTAAATCCTCCAAGGTAGCGGTTCTCACCCTTGCTTGTGTATATGAACCACTTCTGGGGCTCTCTAAAAAATTAGATCCTTAGATCCCAGCCCAGGTCTTTTTTAAAAAATATGTATTTTATTATTTTATTTGGCTGTGCCGAGTCTTGGTTGTGGCATGTGAATTCTCAGTTGCAGCATGTGGGACCTAGTTCCCTGAACAGGGAGATCAAACCTGGGCCCTCTGCATTAGGAACGTTAGTATACTCTCCTTCTCCAAACATGGAAGATGAGGATCACCTGCAACTAGGGCTCCTATCTACAATTATCCAGTAACTCAAAACTATAACTGTAGATAGGATTTGGATTTACCCAAAAAAGGAAGAGGGAAATGGTTCAATTCTTTTGCCAGTCCTATCCTTTTTGTTCCTCACTGCTGCATAAGAAAGTGGATATTTCACTCACAACCAAGGACACTGCCTTTCCCGTTTCCACTGGAGAAGGAAGTTAACAAACACACCCTGGGCTTTGCGGGAGAGAGCTGTACCCGGCACTGTCAATTCCTGAAACAGCTTGAATGAACCCCAACCTGGTGCCACACCCACACAGGGCATTTCTGGGCAAGGAATAGCCCTTGGGAGGTATAAACATGCTCAGCTGCATGGCAAGGATAAATAGCAACCCAACCTTAGGGCATGGGAGGCCAGCAACAGCCCAACAAGAAAGGTCCTTCACCTGTTCTAATCATCAGGCTAGGGTCCTGTGCAATAAACACATAAGGATAGAAGGAGATGAAATTTGGAAATCATTTGCAGGTGATTAACTATGGACCCAGTGCAGACAGCTGAACGGACCATCATGGTAGTTACTTGCCCTACACATAACTATTTAATGAAAATCTAAAATATGGTTCTAGCTGCATTTCAAATGCTCAACAGCAATAGGTATTAGGCAATGAAGATTATAGAACATTTCTATCATAGCAGAAAGTT
>NW_011494633.1:3885568-3890656 GCF_000754665.1 Bison bison bison | reverse complement strand
AGTGCTGGTCTAGAGAACCTTTGGTTTCCCACCTCATGGAGAAAAGACAGTATAAAGGGGGCGCATTTATTGTCACTGTTCCAAATGTACAAAAAAAATTAGAAAATAACCCCCCAACTCAATTCCCCCCACCCCCACAACATTCCCCTCAACACAAATAATTTTTCCCAAAACCACAAACATAAACTGGTTCTGGTATTTTCATAAACAGTGCAGCTAAGAAACAGTTTAGAGAAAATTTAACAGGACTCAGATTATAACCATTCTGCCCTCTCAGCCCTGAGAGGCAGTAATTCCATACGGGTCCCAGTCCTCCCCATTGGTTTTCCCATCTCTGGTGGAAAAGTCCTTTGACAAAGTGATATGATGTTTGGCTGCTGCTTTAGAGATCCTCCTGTGCCTTCTTCTTCTTCTTGGGTTTTTCTTCTTGAATTACAGGGGGGTTTGTAGCCTCTCGCTTTAGATAGCTAATAAAATCACTTAATTCACGGCCACCCTGAAAACAGAAAGATAACTCTGAAAATTTAACCTTTTAAAAAACTGTGGATTTTCTCCCCCCTCAATAGGAAGCCTTTTGTATTTTAAAAAGCACATTAGCAATCACATATATTGACCATGAGAGTTGAGTTTCTACTTATATAAACTCAGTTAAAGAACTGGATCTGTATGTGTGTGTCTGTATTTGTGGGGAGATAAGACAATGCACTTACTTCATATTTCTTTGGATTTTGCTTCTTGTTGGCTGGAGAGAAGTAGATGGTAGGAAAACTGGGAAAAGAAAGAGTTGATGAAATTTCAGAGTAACTCTAATGTACACTTCCCTAATAACTGTTTCTAGGAATAACTTTTCTTCATGATTTCTAATCTGACCAGATACTATTGTCCATCAGTGACGAGGTTACATCCTATTAGAACACAGGAATATGAGAGCTCACAGGTCTGGGGCAGTCATGAGGGCCCATGCTGCACAAACTCTAAGCCAGGAAGGCACTGGTGGTTCTGTGTTCAACTGGAATATGAGGACTCTCCAAACCATGCCCAATACACACATGGTTTACAAGCTCATTTTTTCCTATCAATTGCCTAGACACTTTTACTAGCTTTTAATCTACTTACCCTCTGACTTCATATGGAGAAGGCACATCGTTGGCTGTAGCATCCATCTTGGCTATGACAATATTTGGATCTTTTCTGAGCTGTTAATAAAAAGGTTAGGTCTTTAAGTTTCAAGTTTTCAGTGACAGAGGGACACAGTCAATTTAGGACTTAAAACCATTAACAGCTGGATAGGTTTTGCTGCTGAGATGGAAAGAGTAGTGATACTTTCACAAGTATCAAACTTCCCATAAACTTCCCTTTTCGCTCTTGGTTCCTACATATTAAGACTATATACAGACACCTGCAAAATTACCTGGCCTAAGGAAGACATCAGCTAAGACAAGTGATTTAAGATGGAGGAATATAACGAATTCATATAAGCCATTACCAAATTCAGAAGCCAAAGTACTTTTAATCATAATCTAGATTGAGTCTGAGGAGTGGAAAGTTAAAGCAGGTATCTAAGGCACTGAGTAGGCTCAGAACGCAGTCAGGAGACAGCACATAGGAGACAGCTGAAAGAAAATCCACCAGTGCCTAAGTTCTGAACTAATTAGGGTGACTATTAATCAACAGCCAATGCTAACTTCCAACTCAAATTCAACTGTATAATATACTTCACACTTACCTTCTCTCCCAGTTCTTTATACTTAGGCTCCAGATTCTTACAGTGACCACACCAAGGAGCATAAAACTCAATCAGCACATCTTTATTTTCATTATTCACTATTTCATCAAAATTCTCTGCTACCACTACCTGGAAAACACAGAAGATTCTCTAGTTGGTAAGGCCAGTTGAATACATTCATGAGCTGTATTTGTTTCTGGACTCAATCCCTCTCAAATTGGTTGTGTTGCCACTCAAAGCACATTATTGAAACCCAACTTGCACTTACAGGCTTTATTAAGATATTACCATTTCCCCAGAAAGCAACTCACTCCCATGTCTGTCACCTATCAGACTAAATTCAAGAAATCACAGGGAACAAGTGCTACCCAACTCTTCCTTAAAATAATCTTACAGCAACAATGTTAAAACTACTCTCAGGGGTTAGCTTGTTCTGTCCCAAAAAGTCACCGAGCCCTAATACAAATATCATAAAATTCCCCTATTAAGCATTATGAGCTCTGCCAATGCTTAATTTATGATGAGAGACGTAAGGACAAACCAAAACAGAACTCAACAGCCAACCTCATCTTCACTTAGACCCAGCATTTTGGGAATAAAAAAGTGAGGAGAGGCAGCTGTGTAGGGGTTTGAGGACCCTGTGAACCCCTCACCTTTACAGGCCCATCATTGCTCTCAGGGATAGGCTCAGACTTCAGGTATCTCTTCAGGTTGCCGTCAAAGTAATCCTCCAGGAATCTCTCAAGAGCCTTGCCATCACGCCTGGTATTAGAAAGGCAAGGATGAGCTTGTGAACATACTCCTACCAATGAGAGAACTAAAGGCAGTTTTTTAGAATAGTTTCCACTTTAGCTTAATTGTTTCTGTTTTAGCTTAAGTTTCAACCCTAGGAAGTAACTGGAAGTTAAAAAAAAAAAAAAAAGAGGGAGCCCTCATTTTTCAATATGCAGAACTACAGACTGAATAAGAAACCACCACCTTCTTGTATTTCTAGTGTGTTCTTTGTGGATTAGAAAGGTCAGGGCAAGAAGAACACATCGGTCCTTCTGGAAATTCAATTCTGCAAAAGAACCAGGTCTTACTTTGTTGCTCTGGAGAACAGTGCCTATTTATGGTATCTTGTTTTACTGGCTTCACTCACAGGAAAATTTTCTCTTGTTTTAATCTCCCGAAGTCTCAGAAGGTGATGGTCAAAACTGTCTGGTTTTGTCTTAAGATGTCTCCAATTTCCTGAGTTTACTTTAGGCCAATGTGGTATTCCAAGAACAAAGACATTCTGTAGGGATGGGAGGGGACTGGTTTGGTCTGAAATTACATCAGTCTCAAAGAGGCTATCTAGTGTTCTCTATTTACTATATATAATGGCAGGGTGGAAATAGTCATGTAAGAATTCCAAGCTGCCATCTTTTTTGCTTTTCAAAATTTATTAAGAATCATGATCCTTAAAATATATCTATAACTAATTGAGAAAAACGACAGTCATGGGTCTTCACCTAGCTTCACATTCCAATGTTCTTCTTTATACATCCTCAGTAGTGTCTAAGGCTTTAACGGTGTCTTTGCAGAATCAAATCCCAAACCCACGCTAACTTGTAACTCACGAGAACTCCTCCTGCATGACAAACTTCTCTCCTTTTGCGGTTCTGACAGCAACAACAGGAATCTCTCCAGTAGTGCTTTCCAAGCCAAAATCTGAAAGTTCATGGCTAAAGGTTTTACGGCTAGCTACAGCAAAATGGAGTTTCTTCCCAGCATCCAAGAATTTCTTTGCCACCATCATTACTCTGTGGGAAACAAGGGAGATTTATGCGAAGAGTACACCAGGATGGTAAATCACTTCTGAAACCAAGAAGCAAGAAAGTAGAAAGCAACATTTAAGAGTCCCTGCAGCCCTCTGGAATCAGTGTGAACTTGTATTCTTGTGCACTGACATAGGATTATGGTGCACTCTGATGTCCTACTGAACTTCACTGCCAAACTAGGGGTATTCAAGCAAACAGTCCATTCCCACTGAATGCTGCCATATTATATAAAATACTGCAGGCATTAATAACTAATCCAGAATGAAAATCTCTAAGGATCAAGTGCACTGAGGGTCTCAATGGGCAACAAGGCACAATGTGTTAAAGGACATTATGCCCGATAGTTTTTGGAAATAGTTTATTTGTCCTTATAGCTTCAAATGATCACACATGGTAACAGGATAGTTAGAAGAAAATGTTTATGTACTGTGTAAACTTGTCTAAAAAGGGGAAAAATTATTCTTATTACCTGTTTCTCCAGTAGTTGGAACCTTTAGCATTCTTTTCATAGTCCACATCATAGTAAGCGATGAGTAAATCCTTGCCCTGTAGTAAATCTTTATTGTCTTCTGTCATGTGAGGGCAGATACCAAAACTGAAATGACAGAATCCATCATCAAATTTGGCAGGTTTTTAATCTATATTATGAAATTAACATTAAGTAACTGATAGTATGCTTAATAACCAAGATTTAAAAAAACTAAAATGAAGCCAAGAAAGGCCAAACCAAGTATAAAGATGTACTCACATGTTTTCCTGAATAAATCTTTTAATCTTCCCACTGGTCATTTTCTGTTCTGTATATGCCACAGTCTTGTCTTCAAACTTGTTCGTCAGATGGGAAGGACGAAACAAGGTGATACCCCTTAAAAAAAAAAATTTAGTAGGTAGACAGCAGAACAACTATCTCCCATCTTTTATTATTTAAAGCTCAAACTATCTACAACATGATCCTCTCATCAACGCTAAGGAGCTTACCGCTTTAATCTCAAGTGCAAAAATTGGTTTTAATAAACCTAGGTTGGAAAGTTAGGAGACCTTAGTTCTAATTCTTGTTCTACCAACTAACTTCAAAGATTTTGGGCCAGCTATCAGTTTAATTCTTCAGCGCTTCAGCTTTTACATCAGTACACAAGGGGGTTAGAGTAGACAATTTCCAAACCTTTAAAAACAACAGAAAAAAGTACCCAACTTACCCCAAAACCCTAATATGTACAAATATGAGAAAGTAGAACTTGCTCTTATTGGAAGGTACCTTGCCCTGACACTCTCCTTGAAAATTCAACTCTCCCATACAGTAAGAAAATTACTTCAATAGAGAAAATATAGATAAGATCCCTTCCAGTTATAGAAATTCTATAGGTATAATTCTATATGATTATAGATAATGTTAAGGTTGAATTCATTAGAAATTTTTTGGTTCTAGATTTTTCTATCCCAGTAAATCCAATTTACATAATTTTCCCTTGCTGGTAATACTTTGCCTCTCTCCCTAAGCCAAGTTTTCCTCATTCCACTGAACATTTGAAGGAAATTCCTTTTTACTTTCTAGCCTTTTAT
>NW_011494633.1:3880435-3885188 GCF_000754665.1 Bison bison bison | reverse complement strand
GTGGAAACAGTGTCAGACTTTATTTTTCTGGGCTCCAAAATCACTGCAGATGGTGACTGCAGCCATGAAATCAAAAGACACTTACTCCTTGGAAGGAAAGTTGTGACCAACCTAAACAGCATATTCAAAACCAGAGACATTACTTTGCCAACAAAGGTTCGTCTAGTCAAGGCTATGGTTTTTCCAGTGGTCATGTATGGATGTGAAGAGTTGGACTGTGAAGAAAGCTGAGCGCCAAAGAATTGATGCTTTTGAACTGTGGTGTTGGAGAAGACTCTTGAGAGTCCCTTGGACTGCAAGGAGATCCAACCAGTCCATTCTAAAGGACATCAGTCCTGGATGTTCTTTGGAAGGACAGATGCTAAAGGTGAAGCCCCAGTACTTTGGCCACCTCACGCGAAGAGTTGACTCATTGGAAAAGACCCTGATGCTGGGAGGGATTGGGGGTAGGAGGAGAAGGGGACGACAGAGGATGAGATGGCTGGATGGCATCACCGACTCGATGGACATGAGTTTGGGTGAACTCTGCGAATTGGTGATAGCAGGGAGGCCTGGCATGCTGCAATTCATGGGGTCGCAAAGAGTCGGACACGACTGAGCGACTGAACTGACTGACTGACCAAGTTTCAGAGTAGCTGCTGTCAAAAAATTGAAATCAGTTCCAGATATGATCTTTAATGATGCTATGGCATTGGGATACACATGAAGGCCTTAGGACACCCTTCTCATAAGGTCTTCTAAATAAGACTTCTGATCAGAGGCCGATCGCCACCTTTAATGGCAAGTGTGAGAGGTGGACACAGTGAACAAATCTAAGGTTAACAAGCTGATATGTGGTGTGCTTAATGAGCATAGAGCCTCATGGCAAAGCCCAACAACTTTGCAGCCAGATCGTCTAGCAGCAAAGGTTCTACCCTAGTTCCGCCACGTATAGCGTGTAAAGCTTAACCTCCTTGTGTGCCACCCTTAGACTCTCTTGACTGCCTTGCCATCCCTCCCCTTTCAAACCTCCACTATATGAGTGCCAGGGACTTTTCCTCTGAAACACAAAATTCATCACATTACTCTCTAGCTCAAAGTCTTTCAATGGCTCTCAAATGTCTAAAAGATAAAATCTACATTTTTCTGTATGGCACTTAGGTCTTCTCTAATTTGGTCTCTGCTGACCTCTCCAACCTTACCTTTCACGATGACCTCATCTATGAACAATACTTCAGCAGTAATACAGGTTCCAACACACCTAGGTTATTTCACATCTCGAGGCCTTCCCTCCTGCTGCTCTACATGGAATAATCTTTATCCCCCACCATAACCTGCCAGAAAAATTTATCTTTCAAGATACACCTCAAGAGTCAGTTTCTCTATGATTTTTTCCCCCCGATACTACTCCTGATCCCTCCTATGTACTTCTGGTACTCTGCCTAATTTCTATCACAATACCTGTAATGCTCACTGACACTTGTATTTTTAAATATATTTACTATCTCCTGCTTCTAGATGCCCCTCAAGGGCAGCAACAGTTTCCAGAACTTAGCTTACTGCCTAATATGTGCTCAATAAAGCTTTTGGAAAAACTAGGCTTAAAAACCACCAGTTCAGTCCAGTCCAGTGGTTAGGATTCCACCTTCCAATGCAGGGGGCTGGATTTGATCCCTGATTGGGAAACTAAGATCCCACATGCCATGAGGCATGGCCAAAAGATTAAAAAATAATCTTAAAAAAATAAAAACAACACCAGTTCACACAATAGTACTTGGTCAAGGTGTATATCTACAAGGGCATTCAACTCAGTTACTTACTCTCCATCGTCATCGTATTTGTTCACCAGAGATTCAACATTGGTGTGTGCAAACCGGTAGTTATCCCTCAAGTTGCTGGCTGCTTTTAGAAACTCAGAGTGAGCTTCACTGAATAAATCCTTGAAAAAACCTATACAGAAAACGTCAAACACAAGGAAGAAACAGTAAGTGCTGAGACATATTCAAAACTTTAAAACTCCTCTATTCTTCAAAGCCTTTATTATGGATAAGCAAAGCAAGATAGGAAGGATCAGTTCTGCTTTGCCATGACTACTGAGGATATTCAACAAAATATTTAGGAGAACTATTCTTTCTCTACCCTTAAAAAAACGTTCTTGAGGAAGCTGAGGGAGATGATTTGTCAGGGTTCAAGTCTTAATTCTAGTTTTTCACAGTTGAAAATTTTGAGCATACTGCTTAACTCCTTAGCGCTTCGGGGACTATTTTAGGTGTCAGAGGAGTAAATAAGGCAGTATGTCAAAATACAATGTAAATTAATTCACCATATTTTTTCTATGTCTTATATCTTTAGAACTTCAAATCTAGTAAAGTGTTTATTAAATGTCAACTTATGGTTTAACTCCTTATAAAAAATGCAGACTCAGGGCTTCCCAGGTGGCAAAGAGGTAAAGAATCCACATACAATGCAGGGGACATGGGTTTGATCCTTAGGCTAGGAAGCTCCCACGTGCCGCAGAGCAGCTAGGCCTGCGCACCACAATTACTGAGCCTGGATTTTGGAGCCCGAGAACTGTAACTACTAAAGCTCGAGTGCCCAAGACCCCATGCTCTGCAGCAAGAGAAGACACTGCAATGAGAAGTCCTTGCGCCGTAACCAGAGAGTAGCCCCTGCAACTAGAGGAAAAACTAGAGAAAAGTCTGCATAGCAACAAAGACGGAGAACAGCCTAAAAAAATAAAACACACATACATACACAGAATGAATAAAATCTGGATAAGAAGTGACTTTTGGTCAAACTTAAATGATAAACCATCCTCTACTGCCAGAAAATCAGTTTTATTACAATAATGAGGAGATTAAGAGAAGCACAAGACTGTATGTTTAAATTTAAGTCAAATGTATTATACAACACATTTAAAACAAAACAAAGAACACTCAAGATGTAGAATGTGTTTAACTGGTTCAAGTCATTTTAAAAATAATAAGATATGATAACATCTGAAAAAGCAAAGATTGCTGTAAAAATACACACAAAGCCAGCAATTCAATCTTAAATTGTAAATTCTTCTACAACTGTGAAGTAGCAGCTACAGAGGTTTATCATTTACCTATACCCTCCCCCTTTAAAACCCCATTTTCAGTCTTATATTATTATTTGAGTTAAATCTCCAGAGTTTAAGAAGTAACAGGAAAAACTAAAGCTATTCCTCTTTTAGTTCTTTGACTAAATCTTTACATCTGTAAGAATACCAAGCCACGCAAATAAAACCACTTTCCCCCCATATTACATTAATAGTAACGCTGACCTAGTTTTGCCAGTTGTCTTTTAACTGCCCACAAGGCTTCCTAAACAGTTTTAACTTGATTGTTTACTCAAAGGACTTTTGAAACCATGTTAACGATTTTGTGGCACAATCAAACTTGCTACTTACCCACCACAGAAGCATCTTTATCGCTAATGAACTTTTCAAATTCTTCCTCAGACTTGAGAGGAACTGAAGCTGGTCCAGCCTGTTTCTTCAGGTGGCTGACAATTCCATCTTAAAAGACAAAAGATGATAGCAACACAAATTTATAATTTTTGAAAAGTAACCAACCATTCACATGATTTAAAATTCGAAAAGTTACAAAACATACACAATGACGTTTTCTTCCGTCCCTAGTTACCCAGTCTCCTCCCCGTAGGATAAAACATCAGTTTCTTATATATCCCTCCAGACATGCTTTCTTTGCTCCTCTAAAGGCAGCATACACGTACGCTGTTCTGTATTTTGTTTTTGCCATTTAACACAATTTAGAGATAATTACGTCAATAAACATAAAGAGTTATCTCAATCTTCTTTATTGCCACATAGTATTTCACTGTATGGATGTAACATAATTTATTTAACCAACCACAATTGATGAACATTTGTTTCCAATTTCTTGCTGCTATGATACTGCCATAAACAACCTTGTACTAATGTCCTTCTACACATGATTGAGTGTATCTATAGGGTAACTTCCTAAAAGTGGATTCACTGGGTCAAAAAGAGGACATGCATTTATAACTGTTTAACTGGCTCCCAAATAGACAGTACTTATTTATATCCCTACCAGTCATGTAGTGAAGTGTTTACAACATAAACGATGCCCTTGTGCACGCTGCTCTCTGCCTCAGTCTTTCAGATAACCACCTGGCTTCCTTCCTCACTTCCTCCTCCTTTAGGTCTTCACTCAAAATGTCATCTTCCGGTGGTAGAGTAGGTGAGAATCCACCTGCCAATGCAGGGGACAAGGGTTTGGTTCCTTGTCGGGGGAAGATCCCACATGCTGAGGAGCAAGTAAGCCCATGCACCACAACTACTAAAGCCTGCATGCTTGAGGGCCAAGAGCTGCAGCTACTGAGCCCCTGTGCGTAGGGCCCCGCGCTCACGCGCCGAGAAGCCCGTGCGCCACAGCTAGAGAGGCACCCCAGCACTAGGTAGAAAAAGCCTGTGTGCAGCAACCAGAAGGCAAAGGAATACATTCTAAAAATAGGTACATTGAATCAGGTAACAATTCTCGGGCCTGCAAAGGGACAGTAATTACTATCAGATCAGATCAGATCAGATCAGTCGCTCAGTCATATCTGACTCTTTGCGACCCCATGAATCGCAGCACGCCAGGCCTCCCTGTCCATCACCAACTCCTGGAGTTCACTCAGACTCACGTCCATCAAGTCAGTGATGCCATCCAGCCATCTCATCCTCTGTCGTCCCCTTCTCCTCCTACCCCCAATCCCTCCCAGCATC
>NW_011494633.1:3868408-3879971 GCF_000754665.1 Bison bison bison | reverse complement strand
TTTCCCATGAAGTGATGGGACCACATGCCATGATCTTAGTTTTCTGAATGTTGAGCTTCAAGCCAACTTTTTCACTCTCCACTTTCACTTTCATCAAGAGGCTTTTGAGTTCCTCTTCACTTTCTGCCATAAGGGTGGTGTCATCTGCATATCTGAGGTTATTGATATTTCTCCTGGCAATCTTGATTCCAGCTTGTGCTTCTTCCAGCCCAGCATTTCTCATGATGTACTCTACATATAAGTTAAATAAGCAGGGTGACAATATACAGCCTTGACGTACTCCTTTTCCTATTTGGAACCAGTCTGTTGTTCCATGTCCAGTTCTAACTGTTGCTTCCTGACCTGCATACAGATTTCTCAAGAGGCAGGTCAGATGGTCTGGTATTCCCATTTCTTTCACAATTTCCACAGTTTATTGTGATCCACACAGTCAAAGGCTTTGGCATAGTCAAGAAAGCAGAAATAGATGTTTTTCTGGAACTCTCTTGCTTTTTCCATGATCCAGCAGATGTTGGCAATTTGATCTCTGGTTCCTTTGCCTTTTCTAAAACCAGCTTGAATATCAGGAAGTTCACAGTTCACATATTGCTGAGCTTGGAGAATTTTGAGCATTACTTTACTAGCGTGTGAGATGAGTGCAATTGTGCGGTAGTTTGAGCATTCTTTGGCATTGCCTTTCTTTGGGATTGGAATGAAAACTGACCTTTTCCAGTCCTGTGGCCACTGCCGAGCTTTCCAAATTTGCTGGCATATCGAGAGCAGCACTTTCACAGCATCATCTTTCAGGATTTGAAATAGCTCAACTGGAATTCCATCACCTCCACTAGCTTTGTTCATAGTGATGCTTTCTAAGGCCCACTTGACTTCACATTCCAGGATGTCTGGCTCTAGGTCAGTGATCACACCATCGTGATTATCTGGGTCATGAAGATCTTTTTTGTACAGTTCTTCTGTGTATTCTTGCCATCTCTTCTTAATATCTTCTGCTTCTGTTAGGTCCATACCATTTCTGTCCTTTATCGAGCTCATCTTTGCATGAAATGTTCCTTTGGTATCTCTGATTTTCTTGAAGAGACCCCTAGTCTTTCCCATTCTGTTGTTTTCCATTTCTTTGCATTGATCACTGAAGAAGGCTTTCTTATCTCTTCTTGCTATTCTTTGGAACTCTGCATTCAGATGTTTATATCTTTCCTTTTCTCCTTTGCTTTTCGCTTCTCTTCTTTTCACAGCTATTTGTAAGGCCTCTCCAGACAAAGAACTTTACCTCAGGGGTATGATGAAAAGTGTTACTTTTTTCCCTGAGTATTTACAATTCTCTGAGAGGTATAATGGGAGTGCTGAGCAACCACTTTATTACTGATCTCCTGGAGCTTACAATATAAGTAAATATCCAACTAAATCCCCAAATAAGCAAGCAATTTAAAATATCAGATAGTGGGACTTTCCTGGTAGCTCAGTGGGTAAGACTCCGGCTCCCAATGCAGGGAGTTTGATCCCTGGTTGGAGAACCAGATCCCGCATGCATCCTGCAACTCAAAAGTCCACGAGTTGCAACTAAGATCCAGCACAGCTAACAAATTAAACAAAGAATATTAAAATATATATATCAGATAGTAACCAGTGCTATGCAGAGAATGAAGAGGCTGTTAAGTATATGACTGGCTGGCTACCTTAGATTTGATAGTCTGGTAGAAAGAGAATTTGGTAGGGCATGGCATACTACCCAGTTTGTGGAATCTTAGTTCCCTGACCAGGGATTAAACCCAGGTCCCAGCAGCGAAAGCACCAGTGTACCACCAGGCAATTCCCTGGGAAGTGAAATTTACGCCAGGATCTGAATGACAAAAAGAGTCAAGCCATGCAAACATGGGGGAAGATCATCTCAGACTGTGAACACAACCAGGACAAAGGCCCTAAAGTCAAACAGTCTTGAGGTGACATTCGAGTTAGGCAGGGGCCATGTTATGTAGAGCTTTGTGTACAAGTAACAATCATACATGCTGAAAAAATTCCACGTCACCTAAAATGCCCGAACTGAGCAAACCTTCCTCTTAGCTATTAAAATATGCCCAGTTAATTGTTAAGACTCAAGATCAAACTGTCCAAAATATATTTTCTCATCCATTATGGGCCCTACCAACAGGGCCAGACTATTTACCTCCCAAACCTCTCCTGTCATCCTTGCTAATTATACTCCAGCCACAAGGTCCTTCTGTCCTTTGAACACATCAAGCTCAGTGATGTCTGAGGGTCTTTTTGCACCTGTTTTCCCTCTGCCTGGAAAGCTCTGGTCCACATATTCTCATGGCTAGCTCCTTCCGCGCAGTCACCTCAAAGGCTATGTCCCTAATCACCGTTCTAATAATGTGGTACTCCCACCCCCAATCACTATCACATCATATAGTTTTATTTTTCTCCTTTTTAATGCTCTTATAACTAACTGAATTTATCTTATCCATATAGATTATTGATGTGTATAACAACATAGCATACACACTTTTAAAATTGTGGTAAAATATACATAGTATAAAATCTGCCAAAAAAAAAAAAAATCTGCCATTTTAACCATTTTAAAGTATATAGTTCTGTGGCATCAAGTACATTCACACCACTGTTCAACTAATCTCCAGACTGCAGAAATCAATTGCTTTCATCTTGCAAAACTGAAACTCTATTCATTATAAACAACTCCCCACCACTCTTGTGAAGCACATTCTACTCTGTCTCTAGGAAACTGACCACTCAAGGAATTTCGTACAAGTGGAATGACACAGTATGTGTCTTTTTGTGACTGGCGTATCTCACTTAGCATGTTTTCAAGGTTCACCCATGTCACAGCACATCAGAACTAACTTTTAAGACTGAATAATATTCCATTGTATTATATACAATTTTTATATAATTCTTCCAGACTCTGCTTTTAATTCTTTTAAGTATATACTCAGAAGTGGAACCGGTGGATCACACAGTAATTGTATTTTTATTTTTTTCAGAACCGCTGTGCTGTTTTCCATAGTGGCTGCATGCACTATTTTATGTCAAGTTCACACCAACATTGCACAAGAGTTCCAATTTCGCCACATCCTTGCCAACACTTGTTCTTTTCTTTTTTAGTAGTAGTTATCCTGATGGATGTGATGTGGTTATCTATGTATGTATATTTTTAAACCTGTGTGCTGCCTTCATTGCCCAGAATGTAAGCATCATAAGAGTGAGAACCACGGCTGCTTTATTCATCAATAAACTCTGGGCACCATACTATAGTATCTGTGCCAGAGTCAATACTCAATAAATATTTGTCAAATAAAAAAATGCCTGGTAAACCTTATAAATCAACCTCAAGTATTTTCTATATTACTTACGTAATCTGTTTAGTTAGAGAAGTCTTTTGTCAAGTGTCCAAATTGACCTCTTAGATGAGGAATTTTTAAGTATGTTGTATAGAAAATGTCATTTCCACTACAAAGAACAGAGGACCCAAAGAGTTCCAGTTTCCAAAATGTAATTCAGGTTCCTTACCGGCAGTCCTAGGTCCATCATAGGCACCTGATTCTTCACCATCTCTAAATATCTTCAGGGTTGGATATCCACTCACTCCATACTTATTACAGGTGTTCGTGTTGGCAGTACAATCCACCTAAAGATGAAAATACATGAACCATTTGTTATCCAAAAGTCTACTGCAGGCTTTTCCCACATTCCCAAAACATGAAGAGTGGTCAAATCAAAATATCAAGCAATTCATGACACACATCCCACAGACACTAGATTTTAAAGGCAGACTGGTGTTGGTCTAGCTACATCAGAACCACCTAACAGGAACTCTAAAATTTAGATTCCTGGGCCTCATATAAAATGCACAAATGACTATTGAAATTCTATTCTGGGAGTCTCTACTGTCTAAAGCAATTATTCCACCCTTTCCCCGTCCCTCAGAATATGTGAGAGATAAATCACTTAAATTAGTAATAATGGCTTACTTTGATAATGACTATCATCAATGGGATGTATGGATTGATATATCACCATCAGGTGGGGTATAATTTGATTTAGCAAGTCACAAATGGTTATTAGCAAAGGTACTGATATTTAAACAAGCTCCCTGAGCTAGCCTGAATCTGGGCTAAACTAAAACATGACAGATAGATCTAGTGAGACCTACCAGGAAGACGAAAAACAATTTTCCATCTATTTAGCCATTTCTTCCAAGCAAGGTAATGCAGCCAGCACTTTGCATGTATTTCCTCATTTAATCTACACAAGATTCTGAGGAATGATCTCAATGCCTTAACATAAACTGAAGTTCAGAAAAGTAATGTATCTCCAGTAACGTAGGCTACAGCTACATGAGGCAGGAACAAAGTCATGACAGAAACTCTTTTTAAAATTAATTTATTTTTTATTGAAAGATAATTGCTTTATAGAATTTTGCTGTTTTCTGTCAAACCTCAACATGAATCAGCCATAGGTATACATGTATCCCCTCCTTTTTGAAACTCCCTCCCATCTCCCTCCCCATCCCACCCCTCTAGATTGATACAGAGCCTATTTGAGTTTCCTGAGCCATACAGCAAATTCCTGTTGGTTATCCATTTTACATATGGTATTGTAAAAGAATATGGAACGCTTCATGAATCTGGGCGTCATCCTTACACAGGGGCCATGCTAATCTTCTCTGTATCGTTCCAATTTTAATATATGTACTGCCGAAGCAAGCACTGAACTCTTTTTCTATGGCAAGTTGCCATAGAACATCAGGATTAAAAGTGGCTTTCAGGAATTCCCCGATCGTCCAGCGGCTAAGCGTCCATGCTCCCAATACTGGGGGCCTGGGTTCGATCCCTTGTCAGGGAACTAGATCCCACTTGCTGCAACTAAAACCCAGCGCAGCCAAAGTAATAAATTAAAAAAAAAAATCAGTTTTCAAAAACAGCCCTATACAGGTATGAATTATTTACTAGAGACTGGTAAGATATGAACTCTTAGACTGGAGCAACTAGGAGTTTGCGACACAACAATGACAAAATTCTGGAAGCATTACTTTGACTGTAAAAGCAAATACTAAGTTTACAGTTGACCAGTTACTCATTTAACATCCTCTTGTCATCTTCCTATTCCCATCACTGTGACTAGCGTATGGTAATTTAGGGAACTCATTTACTCAATGATAATTTTCCTCTAACCTTGTCTACTGTAATTTTACTTTCCACATTTGCCCCTTCTAATTTACCATATATCTTACTTTTTTATTACACCAGTATTTCCCAGTTTCACCACTTTTAATCTTTCAAAGCCATAATTAATAGTCAGTTGTGTATTTGCCCAGAACCTCCTTTTCTCTCTTCTTAGCAATTATGAACAAAGAAAATCAATGTTAATTGTTAACCACTTACTATTTAAAATACTTTGTTTCCTTTAATGAAGAATTTGCCTATACTCACCTTTGCTAATGGGACTATTCCTTTTAATCTGGTAGCTGCAGCTTCATACTCTGGGGCAAGCTTTTTGCAGTGTCCACACCTACGTAAATATATTAAAGAAAAAGCTTATATATCCTATAAGTTTGTTAATTTTGTTTCTCTAGGAAGGACTTCGAATTATACTACTACTTTTGACTAATAGCTGCTTCCAAAAGAAAACACATCATCTGAACAACATCCAGTACTGATAAGGTTAATCAGATCCCTCAGAAGTAAAGGTACTATTATCTCAAGCCTGTGATCTACTCTATAGGACTGGCTCAGTCCAGAACAGCATCTATCTTCAATTAAAAGTGCAATGGGGGTGGGGGGATAAACTGGGAATCTGGAATTAACATATACACAATACTATATGGTAAACAAGGGCTTCACCGTATAGCACAGGGATTCAGTTTCTTGTAATAACCTATAATGGGAAAGAATCTAAAAGATGTACCTAAGAAGCAAGCCTGATTTTTATGGCTACACAGTTCACCTGACTATAACAGCTCATGAGGATAAAGCATTATGTCAATTAGAGTATTTTCCCAGAGGACCATTATAACACCTGCTCCTCTGCCCAGAAGCCCTACCAATCCCTTAGGCACACTGTACATGCAATGTGGGGAGCAGTATATCAGCACAGATCTAGCACCACTATATATCATCTCTTCAAAAACCAACAGGTTGCAGAGGGATCCCTTAGAGAAGGTGCGTAGTTCTTTGACCTCCCCACAGACAGCAAAAATAGAATCAGAAAACATAAGGAAGGAAACAAGGAAGAAATTTGAGCTGACATATTTCATAGTCAAAAGTCACACATTTAGTAATGGATGAATAAGTAACTCTGAAACACTTTGCCCCCCAAAACTTGTTTAAAACAAAATAAAGAATTTATATTCTTCAAGGTCCATAGAAGTGCTACTCAAAAATAATCACTAGAAAGCTGACACAGAAAGAGAGTAATATTAAAAAAAACTATAACATGTTGCTTAGGGTCGCTGACGGAAAAGGCAATGGCAACCCACTCCAGTACTCTTGCCTGGAGAATCCCATGGAGGGAGGAGCCTGGAGGGCTGTAGTCCGTGGGGTTGCTAAGAGTCGGACATGACTGGGCGACTTTGCTTTCACTTTTCACTTTCATGCATTGGAGAAGGAAATGGCAACCCATTCCAGTGTTCCTGCCTGGAGAATCCCAGGGACGGGGGGAGCCTGGTGGGCTGCCATCTATGGGGTCGAACAGAGTCGGACACGACTGAAGTGACTTAGCAGCAGGGTCGCTGAATAATTGATGCTTTTGAACTGTGGTGTTGGAGAAGACTCTTGGAGAGTCCCTTTGACTGCAAGATCAAACTAGTCAATTCTAAAGGACATCAACCCTGAATATTCATTGGAATGACTGAAGCTGAAGCTCCAATACTTCGACCACCTGATGAGAAGAACTGACTCACTGGAAAAGATCCTGATGCTGGGAAAGATTGAAGGCAGGAGAAGGGGACGACAGAGGATGAGATGGTTGGATGGCATCACCAAATCGATGGACATGAGTTTGAGGAAGCTCCGGGAATTGGTGAAGGACAGGGAAGCCTGGCGTACTGCAGTCCATGGGGTTGCAAGGAATCAGACATGACTGAGTGACTGAACAGAACTAGGGTCACAGACATATTTACTAAAAGTATAGAAGAACCAAATGATAAAAAACAAATTCAGGACAAGGAAGTGTGTAACCTGGGGAAAGGGTACACAGGAAACTTCAACTGTCCTCGCTTTATTTTTCAGACTGGGCAGGTGGTGAATTAATGGTATTCCTTATACTGTATTTCACAGATGCACATTTTACTGCATTAGAACATCAGAAACTGGGATATGTCTTGCAATCACATCATGGTTTCAGTGGTAGCATTTCTCACTTTGTGAGACATAAAATATGGTATTATTATATCCTCTGTATTCCACAATATATTAAAAAAATTCATGCACATGCATTGTAACAAAAATACACAAATCCCAAATGATTATTAAAAATAACCAAATTAGCTGAGAAATCTAGGCTTCTGGGAACATAATACAGGGGTGCAAAGGTTAAAAATGAATGTGTGTTAAGGAACTGATCTGGGTCTTAAAGATTTAAGGCTTCATACAGGACAGGATAGGGTATTTTACAGAAGGGAATAGTAGAGCAAAAGTAAAATTACTAGTAAGAATGATTCATTCAAGAGAACTACGAAGGGCTTTTTTTTTTTTTTTTTTATAAGAGACAATGTGTTATACGTATTAAGAGATTTCTGTTGAATACATATGTAGTAATTGTCCAAAAAGAATGAGGCAACAGATTTATGAATAGTTTCACTTCAGCTACCTTTAAACATCTGAAGAGAATAGTATAAAATAATTAGGCCAGACAAGTGGGTCTCATGGAGAAAGCAATGGCACCCCACTCCAGTACTCTTGCCTGGAAAATCCATGGATGGAGGAGCCTGGAAGGCTGCAGTCCATGGGGTCACTAAAAGTCAGACACGACTAAGCGACTTCACTTTCACTTTTTACTTTCATGCATTGGAGAAGGAAATGGCAACCCATACCAGTGTTCTTGCCTGGAGAATCCCAGGGATGGGGAAGCCCGGTGGGCTGCCGTCTATGGGGTCCCACAGAGTCAGACAAGACGGAAGCGACTTAGCAGCAGCAGTAGTAGCAGTGGGTCTCAACACAGATGCATATACAAAGTATCAATTAAGCATTAAAAAAAAAAAACCCAAAACCCTGTGCTGAGGCACCACCCTGGGACTTACTGAATGATTCCTCTGGGAATCCAGGAGATAATCAGAGGGACTGGGCTGGGACTGAAAACCGCTGCCTTAAGCACTGCTGCTATCCACAATATCATCAAATACCCAAAGGAAGGACCTGTCTGACAAGTTCCAGTGGAGGAGACTGCCTCTTTAAAATTCATCAGGAATAGAATTTAGGTAGATTTTGAAGGTGATCATCAAGTTTTACCACTACTTCTTTCACCTACTACTGGATAATACTAAAACACAAATAATCCCATTCACCTTCAGGGATGCTACCTAGCAACTAATCCAGGTAGTTTAAATTAGGAATCCCAACATATATTCACCCAACAACCATTACTTCATGACTGCACTGTGCCATATGCTATTTTAGCTTTTGACAGAAGAAAAACTGATATAGTCCTCACCCTGTAGAAACATCAGTCTGGCAGGGGTGATAGTATTATTAGATCCTAATAGAGGGAGCAACCAGTTAGTGGTCCAGAGAAGTAAGACATTAACTACTGAGCTAAATCCTATTGAAATGACCAAATTGGGGAGGGACAGGAGGAGGGAATTCCAAGGAAAGAAATCAGTATGTGTAAGAAAAATATTAACTATTCCACTTTATACTATCCACATAGTCTTCTTCTATAAAAACAGTATGAAGTATCATTAATTAATACTACTGCCCCAGAGGACAGGGCACAAACCTACAACACACGCAGATGCTGAAGACTTAAAACTTCACACTGACCAGTAATTTTCAAAAATTATCACATTTAAATAGTTCTATTTATTCCCACAGAAATTCAGATACTCCCATTCTTCCAAATTACATAGATGATGACTCCATAATGGAAATATTAGGCTACAGAATCAGCTGCAAAGATATCTGTCACTTTCACTTGTAAAACGAAAGTGGAAACAATACCCTAAGACAAATGAGAAAAACAACTTGCTCAAAACAGGTCCATTTTACTCTTAACAAGGATTCTTTAACTGTTCCTATCTCACATGTAACAAGAGTACAAAGGAATAATAGCAGCTGGAAAATATTTTCAGCTAAAATATTAATAAATAGCTGAATGTGAAGAAATAAGGACATCATCAACAGGTAACTTCCTTGATTCCAAATTACTCATTCAGCAAACTGATCCTTCCTGCAGGCATTACAGAGGATGACTCTTTACCTTCCAGACCAGTTAAAAGGTGACACCACAGCAGAGGTCCACCCAACTTTAGGGACAGTTAGCGTACAATGGGCTGTGCGGTTCTTAGGCAAGCACGTGCAACAATTTAAAGCAGCATGTGCATGCGTGCTGAGGCTCTTCAGTCATGTCCCACTCTGTGCAACCCCATGGACTACAGTCCGCCAGGCTCCTCTGTCCAAGGGATTCTCCAGGCAAGAATACTGGAGTGGGTTGCCATGCCCTCTTCCAGGGAATCTTCCTGACCCAAGGACTGAACCAGAGTCTCTTGTATCTCCTGCATTGGCAGGCCGGTTCTTTACCACTAGCGCCCCCAGGGAAGCCCTTAAAGTAGCAGAGAACACCTCAATTGTAAAAATAAAAATCTTCTTTAAACTAACAGTCTGATAGCCCACAATTCTCCAGCAATTCACTTCATATTGACCCCTCTAGTCACACAGGCACCTCCCAGTTTTGATACAGCTCCATACAGCCATTCTAATTACAGGAACACCCCCTCAAAGTCATTGTTATGTGATTGAGACCAGTTGTTTCTGAGAGAATGTGAGTTCTAGAGATGTATAAGGACCACCTGTGATGTGTAACCAGTACTGCCAGTTAGTCGAGGGAACACCCTAGATGCAAAGTCTATCAGAAGTTGAAAATGTGTTGCTAAGCACACCCTTCTGGTTCAGGTGGTCTTCATTACAGGATTTCTAGTGTACCCTCAAGTCGGCTGAGCCCCTGTAGAGTGAAGACCAGAGTTACTGACAGAAGTAAATGCAAGTTATCCACTAACTTTCTTTTACTTAGACTTCTGAATACAAATAGTTTTTAATTAAGGGTCACTGTAGCAGGAGAAAAATTAAGTACTGTAATTAGCATGGTTATACTGAGCCATCACCAGCGTTAAGATAATCATTGTTTGCTATGATAAATATCTTGGGGTTAAAAAAAAAAAAGCCAACATTCAAGTTTCCTGAGCCACAAATTCTATTTGCTCTCTCCCCACCCCCACCCCCAGTCAGCTGTATCCTAAGGAACTTACATCCTAGTTAAGTCACCCTTAAGTGGAGTATTTCTCCAACACTGCTTACTTTCTCATTGGGGTCTTCTTTGGCATTTTCCAGAAATCCTAATTGAAACTGACCATTTAGACAGCTTCTGGTGGAATTACTCTGTCCATCTACTCCTTCTAACTGAATTCTGCTGGTGCTGAGAAGCATCAGTTGAACGAAGAAAGTGTGCACCAGGCGATGGACAAAATAACTGCCTGCCTTAAGGAAGCACAAATGACCATTCTGCAGCCACTTGAGTGACCTTGGCTAGAAACCAACGGCTGCCTGGGGCAAGAAGAAAGGAAGTACCCTGGGGGCGCAGGGCCTCTGCATTTGGTGAAACGTTAGGTTCCAATATAAGGCTTCGCGAAGCCTAGTCTGTAGAACGGAAAACAGTAGCACTGACTCACGCAGAAACTCTAAAGACACCATCGAAGCTGCGGGGGAGGGGGTGGTCAAACCCTCTGCAAATAGGAAGTGCCGCAAGAGCACCGAGGTAAGGATGTGGCCCTGCGCGAGAGGGGCCTTCGCTTTCTCCTTCTCTGCTCTCGCTTCCAGGAGGCTCAGCACCGACTTCTCCGCTCTCGGCGAGGCAGCTCGGGTCTCCGTGGGCGGAAAACCTGCCGGCCGCAGCCGGGCTCTCCGGAATGATGGAGGGCGCCGACGCTGCGTAGGCCCAACCGTTCCCGCGCCTTCGCCCCCTGCCCCCCCGGCCGCCCCTCTCCCGCCCCGGCTGAGTGGCCTCACCAGGGGGCGAAGAACTCGACGAGCATGAGGCCAGAAGAGCCCGTGTCGGTGATGCGACTCTCGAAGTTGTCGTCCGTGAGTTCCAGCACATCGGAGGCAGCAGCGAGGCGGGCCGCGGCGAGGAGCAGCGCCAGGCCTGGGAACAGCGCTAGGCGGCGGAGGCGCATGGCGACGAGGTAAGGCGAGGGGGCGGCCAGGAGGGTCGGGGCTCGGTGGGGACTGCGGAGACCGGGCCGGCAACCACGTACCCTCAGCCTGCGATCGCGCGTCTGGCCCAGGCGGACCTGCACCCGGAGGTCCCAACCCCCCAGCCCGGCTCGGGCCGCAGTGTGGCAGCC
>NW_011494633.1:3843719-3868209 GCF_000754665.1 Bison bison bison | reverse complement strand
AGCCGGAACCCGGGACCGGGCGGGACCGGGCGGGAGCCGGACGTGTGGCGCTGCGGAGCTGGGAGCCGACCCTGAATTCGTCCCGCCTGCGGACAGCCGAGCTCAGGGGGCGCCAGAACCGGAGGCGGAGGAGTTGAAGTCAGGGCTGAGTGGGCGGAAGAGAGCCTGGGCTGAGATGAGGCCCAGGAGCGGGAATTGAGAGAAGGAGCTGGCACCCGAGGGAGCGCGTTGGAGTGGTCACGCTTGGGATCGGACACATTTTCAAAATGTCAGGCTGTTGCCTTTTATCCAGTTCCTCATGGAACTGGGTTTTTCTTTTCGGAGCCAGTTCCTGAGCCCTCCCTCTGTCCCATCTCATTGCATTACCTGACTCCCTCAGGTCCAGGTAGTGCTTGAATTCCTCTTTGTCCAACCCGGGACTCCTACCTTTTGTGGCTGCTGCATTTAACTAGAACTGCTGTCACACGGGGGAAGGCGCCTGGCCGCTTAGTCAACTACGCAGATTCTTTAATGAATCCCGTCTCCTTTTGTTTCAAAAGGCCTTGAGTCTGAGTACAATGTATTTGTCCTCTTAAGGGCGAAGACCTTGGGAGAAAGGGAAGAGAATCTCTAAGCCTTGGTGCAACTCCAAAAATAAAATGACACTTTTATTTTCTTAACAGACATGGCCACTTATCACCCATCAGGACACATGCAACTACCCCGGGCTGATGCCATTCGTTCCCGGCTCATTGATACTTTCTCTCTCATCGAGCATCTGCAAGGCTTGAGCCAAGCTGTGCCACGGCACACAATCCGAGAGATACTTGGTCAGCAGCCTGTTTCTTCACTAAGATGCATTTAAGGCTCCCATCCACACCCTTCCCAGGTGGCACAGTGGTAAAGAATCTGCCTGCCAGTGCAGGAGACACAGGAGATGCAGGTTTGATCCCTGGGTGGGGAAGATCCCCTTGAAGAGGAAATGGCAACCCACTCCAGTATTCTTGCCTGGAGAATCCCATGGACAGAGGAGCCTGGCAGGCTACAGCCCATGGGGTCACAACGAGTTGGACACAACTGAGTGACTGAATACACACACACACACATGTAACCACACCCACCGAAGAGTAGGAAGCAGAAAAAATTTTAAGGGTGGAAAATTCAGGGGAGATTGGTTTGGTTGCAGCTTTTAAAAAGTTACACCAAACTTGATAAAGACTTAGTAAATAAAGCTCTGAATCCAGGAGATAGAACTATGTCACTCGTTTTTAGGCCTAGGATAGCTAGTAGCCCTGGTTGGCCTGGATGTTTCCACCAAAGACATTGAGAACTTTGAGGGTTGAACCTGTAACTTATCTTGGGCATGAACAGTGTTGGTCATAAGCAATAGGTTAGCTCTTACTTCAAACTAGTATTAGTTGCTCTGTGAAGGAACAGTAAGGTAAGCCCTCGGGGGTGTGGGAGGGGTCCATTACTTAACAAGTGTTCCCACCGCTCAACCCTACCTGCTCTTGATACTCCCAAAGATTTCTTTTTATGTTTATCCACTGTCCCTTTTTTATGTTTGATGTAGATTCTTCCCGTCAGAAGAAGCTTATGTTGGGAGATCAACACCAGCTTGTACGCTTCTCCATAAAACCTCGTCATGTAGAACGGATTACACATGCCCAGAGGCTAATGAGCACCCTTCGAGTGCGATGCAGCGAGAGGCCACCTCTTTCCTTATGGGCTGGATGGGTCCTTGAGCGTATCCTTTCATGCCACTTATTTTTTTTTAACTTTTATTTTTTATTGGAGTATGGCCAGTTGACAGTGTTGTAATAGCAGACAGCAAAGGGACTCAGCCATGCATAAACATATATCCATTCTCTCCCAAGCTCTCCCATCCAGGCTGCCACAAAACATTGAGCAGAGTTCCCTGTGCTATGCGGTAGGTCCCTGTTGGTTGTCCATTTTAAATATAACAGTGTGTACATGTCGATCCCAAACTCCCTAACTATCCCTTCCTCCCAAACTCCCCACCCCCCACAAGAGTTGTGTTGTTGTTTTTTTTTTTTTTTGGTTATGCCCCATGGCATGTGGGACCTTAGTTCTCGGACCAGGGATTGAACCCATACCTGCTGCATTAGAAGGCAGAGTCTTAACCACTGGACCACCAGGGAGGTTCCTCTTGCCACTCATTTTTATCCCATTTTACTCACTCTTGCCTCATCATCTGCCTAAGGACTTATTTTTTCCTTCCCAAACTCCATTTTCTTCTCATTAGGGTTCTATTGCCCTAATTATGTCGCCTGCATAAATTAGAAAGAACTTCATTCTGTATGTTTTCTTAAGAGAAGACAGGTCCTATCTTCAGAAACTTTATCATCTTCCTCATCTTCTTGAATACAGTTGTACTGATGGTTGAAATAGGTGAGAACTCACATTGAATGAAAGGATGGGGGTCATTGTTCCTTCAAGTTGATCACTTTACACTTTTGAATGTTATTTGAATTGTGATAGTGACAATTATATTAAGTCCCCTGGATTTGTGCAACTGCTAAGACCTAGAAACATTGGGAGGGCTCTCAAAAGTAGTCTAAGGTAGTCCAGACACTTAGAGGTAGGGGTAGCAGGCTCCTAAGAAATTGGAGATGGGAAAACCACCTGTATTTCTTGTGTTAGTTAGTTTAGTCTAATACGGTAAGTCCCCTACATATGAACGAGTCATTCTGAGAGTGTATTCATAAGTCCAACAAAGTTAGTCAAGGTACCCAACACCATCTGCTATATAGTGCTAACATACTGTAATAGGTTTATGATACTTTTCACACAAATAATATGTAAAGAAAAAACAAATAAGGGCTTCCCTGATGGTGCAGTGGTAAAGAATCCGTCTGCCAGCGCGTGAGACACAGGTTCGATCCCTGGTCCAAGAGGCTACCACATGCCATGGAGCAACAATCCTGTGTGCCACAATTGTTGAGCCTGTGCTCTGGAGCCTGTGTACCCTAGAGCCTGTGCTTTGCAACAAGAGAAGCCACCACAGCGAGAAGCCTGTACACTCGACTAGAAAGTGTCCCTGTTCATCACAATTAGAGGAAGCCCATGCAACAACAAAGACCCAGCACAGCCAAAAATAAATTTTAAAAATTTAAAAACTGAAAAAAAATAAAACATTTTAAATCTCACAGTACAGTACCCTGAAAGGTACACTACAAGATTTGGCACACAGCAGTTGGCATCGAGTGAATAAGCAAGAAGAAGTACTGACTGGAGGAGGGAGAGGAGGTGGGAGATGGTAGAGCTGAAGCATCATTAACCATAGGAGATGGAGGGCAAGCTGCAATTTCGTTCATGCCTGATGTTGATGGTTCCTTGCTGAATTCAATTCTATCTATGCTCATGAAAGAAACAATCCAGTGATGTCTGGGTCGTAGCACTCTTTTTTTTTTTTTTTCTTGTCTTCGATGACACGGGGGCACTGGATTGTGTTCTGAACGGCTGCTGCAACCTTTGTGTACTGTTCTATGTTCGGGTTCTGTGCCTCAAAAGCTAAAAGTATCTCAAATAAAGAAAATCCACTCGCCATTTCCTGCGTTGTGACTCTCTCTGGTTCTTCTGGTACTTCTTTCTCTTGTCTCTCTTCGTTCCTTTCTCTGGACCTCCAATTTCTGGTGCCTCTTAGCAGTACCAGCTACATGACCACTGTTTTTACACTTGCTTCTGGACATCCTGGTCTTGAAATAAAGATACTGTACTCTATGTGGTACTGTACAGTAAAGTACATGAAAACACAACCACTTGTAAAGGATGCACACACATGACCGTGTACACCAGACACATGAGCTAACTTATGTGATTGGATGTGTGAACGCACATTGGCATCTTTGAAAGTTTGCAACTTGAAGGTTCGTGTGTAGGGGACTGTTTTTTGTTTTTTGTTTTTAATATAATGGATCTCCTAATAGAGATACTGAGTGCCTATCAGCAGGTGATCCAACATTTACATTTTTACAAATAGATTTAGAAAGATTAAGTACAAATAAGAAAGCTCACAATGTATGTAAAGGTACAACTAAGATGTTAGATGAGCCAGAAGAGTGACTTAAAAAGTAAATCACTCTAAAACCAGTCATAAATTTTATGAAACGTATTAAAAGCAAAAGAATGTTTGGAAAATCAATGAACTCATTTGATTACATCTCAAACAAACCACTCAGAAAGGAGAGTAGAAGAACTCACTTCCTCGTTTCATCACTATTTGGGGGACGTTTCCCACCTTAACAGTAGTGTTTTAATGCAGTCAGGTCAGAAGTATTTTAAGACCCAACAGTAATTGGTGTCATTGGCCAACTCCAGTATACTATATGCTTTGAACTCTTTTATTTCCTCCCCACAGTGGTGAGGATTTTGCCCACATTTCCTATTTCTTGTTAATCATGATAATTGGCAAGTGTTTACCTTGTAGGATTAGGGATATAGACTTAAGCCTTAGAATATAAAGTAAATATATGAGATTCCCTGGATCTAATGGGCAGTAATTATATGGAATTCCTTGGATCTAATGGGCAAATCAAAATAGAACAACACTAACCATTCTTTTTGGTAAAATAGCTGAATATGAAATATGATTATTGTGTCAAAGGAACGGTGGACTGCCTATGTGGCAACCACCTGGCAAGATCATTAAATACTTTCTCATGGAAAGAACCTGCCTGCCAATGCAGGAGACATAAGAGGTGGGGGTTTAGTCCCTGGGTTTGGAAGATCCCCTGGAGGAGGGCATGGCAACCCACTTCAATATTCTTGCCTGGAGAATCTCATGGACAGAGGAGCCTGGCAGGCTATAGTCCATAGGGTTGCAAAGAGTTGGACAGGACTGAAGCAACTTAGCATGCACGCATGATAGAAAGGCAGGAGGGAGTTGGCAGAGGGAAATAATTTGTGACTAACAGTTTTTTTGAATAGACTAATTTGTGTGATAAACATTAAGACTTTGTTTAGATTTTTAAAAGCAGTTTTCCAGATCATAAATATTACTGTTAGAGATAGGGAGAAAAATACTAATGTAAGTAACAGTTCTCTAGATCAAAGCTCCCCAATCTTTGTTGTCCTATGACTTTGTTTCCCAGGAAAACATATATAACTTTGAAAACCTCCTTAGTAATTATAATCATTTTATTTTGTCATGTTTTTTTCTGTGATATGGAGAAGTAAATTGCAGTAAAAATATTTTAAAGTAACATGTTACTATTTTATTTTAGTGTTGTAATTTTAATAATAAAATGTGAGCAAATTTATACTTTTTCCATTTTATAAGTGATCATGCTTTTTTAAAAGAAAGTATATTATTTGTCTAGAAATTAATTTTTATGTGGCATTATATATTGACTCAACAAAGCTAGTGGAGGTGATGGAATTCCAATTAAGCTATTTAAGATCCTAAAAGATGATGGTGTTAAAGTGATGCACTCAATATGTCTGTAAATTTGGAAAACTCAGCAGTGGCCTCAGAGCTGGAAAAGGTCAATTTTTATTCAAATCCCAAAGAAGGGCAATGCCAAAGAATGTTAAACTACAGTGCAGTTGCACTCATTTCACACGCTAGGAAGGTTATACTCAAAATCCTTCAAGCTAGGTTTCAGTAGTACATGAACCAAGAACTTCCAGATGAACAAGCTGGGTTTAGAAAAGGCAGAGGAATCAGAGATCAAATTGCCAACATTTGTTGGATCATAGAGAAAGCAAAGGAATTACAGAAAAACATCTGCTTCATTGACTACGCTAAAATCTTTGACTGTGTGTATCACAACAAACAGGTAACTTCCTTACCTCTCTCTGTAGAAATCTGTATGCCAGCCAAGAAGCAACAGTTAGAACCCAACCACTGACTGGTTCCAAATTGGGAAAGGAATACAGGGCTGTATATTGTCACTCTGATTATAAATCTGTATGCAGAATACATCATACAAAATGCTGAGCTGGATGAATCACAAACTGGAATCAAGACTGCTGGGAGAAATATCAACAACCTCAGATTTGTAGATGATATCACTCTAGTGGCAGAAAGTGAACAAGAACTAGAGCCTCTTGATGAGGGTGAAAGAGAAGAGTGAAAAAGCTGGCTTAAAACTCAACATTCAAAAAACTAAGATCACTACAAAGTACAAAATTAACAACAACAACAACAAAAAACTAAGATCATGGCATCTGGTCCCATCACTTAATGGCAAATAGAAGGGAAAAAAGTAGAAGCAGTGACTGAGTTTGTTTTCTTGGGCTCCAGAATCACTGCAGACAGTGACTGTAGCCATGAAATTAAGAGACACTTGCTCCTATACTTCCCTCATAGCTCGGTTGGTAAAGAATCCACCTGCAATGCAGGAGACCCTGGTTCGATTCCTGGATCAGGAAGATCTGCTGGAGAAGGGAAAGGCTACCCACTCCAGTATTCTGGCCTGGAGAATTCCATGGACTATACAGTCCATGGGGTTTCAGAGTCTGAGCGACTTTCACTGCTCCTTGGAAGGAAGGCTATGACAAACCTAGACAGTGTATTAAAAACCAAAGGCATCACTTTGCCAACAAAGGTCCATATAATCAAAGCTATGGTTTTTCCAGTGGTCATGTACGGATGTGACAGTTGGATCATAAAGAAGCTGAGCACCAAAGAATTGATGCTCTTGAACTGTGGTGTTGGAGAAGACTCTTGAGAGTCCCTTGGACAGCAAGGAGATCAAACCAGTCAATCCTAAAGGATGTCAACCCTGAATATTCATTGGAAGGACTGATGCTGAAGCTGAAGCTCCAATACTTTGGCCATCTGATGTGAAGAGATGACTCATTGGAAAAGACGCTGATGCTGGGAAAGATTGAAGGCAAAAAGAGAAGGAGGAGGCAGAGGATGAGATGGTTGGATGGCATCACCAACTCAATGGACATGAGTTGAGCAAACTTCGAGAGATAGTAAAGGACAGGGGAGCCTGGCGTTCTGCAGTCCATGGGGTCACAAAGAATCAGACATGACTTAGCAACTGAAGAACAACAACATATGTTAAGTTTGGTTTGGGTAGCAAATATATTTACTTTATTGGTTTTTTTTTTTTTTTGGCTGTGTTGGATGGCTAACGGGATCTTTGTTCTCTGATCAGGGATCAAACCCTGGCCCGTGGCAGTAAAAGTGCCTCCTAACCACTGGACCCTGGGTCACCAAGGAATTCCCTATGTATTATATTTTTATAGTTTTTGTTTCTTTCAAAAAAATTAGATATGTACTAGTTTTAGGTTTACAACATTATGTATTATATGTTAAATACATGTTATATATGTTAAAGTGTAGGTGAAAATTTAATTATGTGTTCGGGCATAAAAAAATAGGAACTAATCTTCTTTTAGAATGATATTGGTAATTCTTTGCACTTCAGACACCAATTGGCTTATTTTTATACTTTTCATATTTTGCTTCTATGTGGTGAGAGTGAGAAAAGAAAGAAGATTTGGCTTATTTGCAAGCCCTTCTCTGAAAATAACACATCATGAGTGTGAATAGTCCTTATTTCCAACAAAAAAAAAACCTGAGTATAACACAATTTTAACACTGATTTTTGAGGTTCTAGAGATATCTTTATGTGCTAAATAAAATTTTCTATCAGATGAATGCAATTTATAGAATCTGATGAAGATTGTCTTGAAATAAACTTGCAGGATTATTCTTTTGCTCTCCATGAAGTTGTATTTGAATATCAGTGTTCCTTACTTCATAATAGATGTAATTAGCCAAAACATTGCTAAAAACAATAACAATTTATAACTGAGTATGTATCAAAATTACACAGCAGTTTGTGTTGTTCAAGGTGATTGATTATTCTCTTGTTGTCTCTATTAACCGCCAGGCATATCAGTCATAGTGCCTTTGGAGGTTCTCAGATTATTCTGTTTCAAAGAGAAACAAATTATTATTTAGCTTTTAAACCTATTTTGATCTTAATGCTTTTTTCTACAGCATGATATACATCTATTAAATGTATAGAAGAAGTGAAGAGGGTTGAAAGATGAGTTAAGAAATCAAAGTTAGCAAATAGGTTCTACAGAGGGTTCAATTTGGATTCAGTCTGCAGAATAAAATCAATTTTAGGCAAAATAGAAAGGGAAAGTTTTAAAACTAACAAAAGGACTTTCCTGGTGGTCCAGTGGTTAAGGATCTGCCTTCCAATACAGGGGACATAGGTTCAGTCCCTGGTCTGAGCCTAAGATCCCACATCCTGAGAGGCAGGTAAACTCACCTGCATGACTAAGCCCACCCACGCGCCGCAACTAGAGAGAGGCCCCTGCGCTGGGAAGCCTGTGTGCTGCCCACATGCCCCGGTGAAGACTCAAGCACAGCCAAATAAATAAAAATAACAACCAGGTAATTTCTTGTTATAGCCTAATACATCCCATGAATTTGGTTTCTTGTTCCTAGATATGTTATAAAACACTTTCCATACCATGGCCCTACATTTGCATTCTTTTCTGAAGGCCCATTGCTGCTTTGTGAAGTTTGGTGTTCCGGTAACACCAAACAACAGACAGCAGACAGCATTGGTGGTCGTTAAGCAATTCCTTGGTGACTTTCTGACCCCAGAGTGAGAAGGCAGTAACTTGTAGCTGTTAACACGTACCAGAACCAACAGTAGATGACTTGAAGCTATTTTTCATGTTCAGTTCTGTTTCATAGGTTGAACCAACAACAGTATTAAGGAGAGAAACTCCTTAATTTTCCAAAAGAAAAATGGCATAGCAGTGGGCACAACTGTGGCTTTTTAGCAGTTGCTAATCATTCTCTATCATTCAACTTCCCCCTTCTTTAAGCTCTACTCATCCTTTGCTCTATTCTCACAGAATTGCTCGAATCTGCAAATACCCAATTGGAGCCACTGAAGCTGACTCTGGAGGTGGCAGCTTGGTTCATCTTGCTTATTTTCATCTTGGAGATCCTTCTTATGTGGCTATCCAGCTTTTTTCTCTTCTGGAAGAATGCTTGGAACGTTTTTGACTTTGTGGTCACAGTATTGGTAAGGATAGATAGATATCCTGAAGGTTAATTTACTGGACGGAGAAATGTGCCTAGGTGAATCAAAGACAAGAAAAGATGGTTACAGTATAGGAAGAAACAAATAGAAATGTACCTAACTTCCTTATTTTGGTTGTTTTTTCTCTAAAACTAAAAGTCAGGCATTGCAGGAGTTGTTATTAGAAGCAAGGAAGAATCTAATCACATTAACCTCAGCAATAACTTCTACCAGTTACTAGGCACTTATTAAATGTCAGGAACTATCCTGTTTTACTTGCTTTTTTTTTTTCATTTGAGCTCCACAGTAATCTAATGAGATAAGCACTGAGATAATCCCCTTTTTACATCTGAGCAAGTTGAAATGCAGAGTTTAAGTAATTTTTTATAGGAAGACTGAATAGGAAACAGTCCCCAGAAAATGCTATTCAAAGGATAATGACCAAAGAACTATGAAAAGAAGAGATAAAAAAAGGGCAGCTGTACTGGGTGCTTTGAGGGGTGTATTTTACTCACAATCTGTGTTTCCTACAGTCCCTGATTCCTGAGATTGTGGTGCTGGCAGGGGTAACAAGCAAACCTGTATGGCTCCAGTTGCTGAGGATCTGCCGGGTACTAAGGTCTCTCAAACTCTTTGCACGATTCCATCAAGTTCGAGTCATCATTTTGGCCCTGGTCAGGGCCCTCAAGGTAATTTGACTATTGCAGCTCTATCAGGTGGGCAAAGTGGAAAAACATGGGGATATAACATGAAACAGTCTGGGTGGGTGAAAGAAGGCAATAAGAGACCCTGTGAAATGTTGTCCATGAGAAAGGGCTGGGGACAAGCCACTGTGTTCTAGAGATGACTGGGCTCAGGCTAGAAGTGAGGGTCTGGTGGGGGATTTCCAGGGTGGGCCTGACTGGGCTGTAGGTGGAAATCAGCCTAGTCTGGCCCAGCTCTGACTCAAGGTCATGACCTTTAGAGCATGACCTTCCTCTTGATGTTGCTGCTCATCTTCTTCTACATTTTTGCTGTGGCTGGTGTCTACTTCTTCGAGAATTACACCCGTTCAACTCGCCAGGACCTGGAGTATCATGAGTTCTTCTCGTAGGCAGGACCAGGGGGAGCCTCGGGGGTGGGGGAGAGAATCTGGACATGAGACTGGGAAGCGAATCCAAAGTGCAGTAATACAAGTATAGTCTATTATAAGAAATGGGAATAGAACACAGTAGGGAGAAGGAAAGAGAAAGCAAAGAATAGTGAGTGGTATTAGCTCCAATTTTGAGAATAGGGCAGCTAGTTCCTGGTTTGCTCTGCGTTTTGCAAATTCAAACTTACCCTTATCAACTATCTTTAAAAAGCAGTATACTCCCGTGGTTAAGCCCTGGTTTCTATGCTTCAGTTACCTCTTTTGAAAAATGGGATTAAAAGTAGCATAAGTTCATGAGTATAGGGATAAATGATGTAATTTATTTAAGCACTTACACAGCATTTCACACATTTCACACACATCAATAAATGTTACCATGACTCTCAAGCATGGTCACTGGTTTTACTGCAATCTCTCAGTGTAGAAATTACACATGAACACACTTACATTCTTTCAAAAGTAAAACCTCCTAGTAATCTCTGTCTAGAGAACTCTGATTACTAGTAGAAAGTCTATTTGGACTTAGAGGATACAAAGTTATTTATGAATTGGAATCCAATCTTGTCAGCACTTCTCAGCTCTCTATCTTAGACTAACAGGTGGTTTTGTAAGAGTATTGATTTAGGGAAGTCATAGAATTCATTCTATTCAGGCTCTGATGTTTTCAATAATTTGTATATGGAGGGATAAGAGGGAAAATTTAGATATCTTCTGAGATCTTTTGTGATATACTTATCATTATTCATTATTTGGAATCACATGTTTATGCTACACATCCATCCACTTACTTGGCTATCAATTCATGCAGCAAACAAAGTAGGCATGATGTTTGCTAACTTTGTGACTCTACCAGGTGAAGTCCATAGAACAGTGTAGAATGAACTTGCAAAAATAATGTGTAGTTGGTGATTCAATTTTTTAAAATTTATTTATTTTAATTGGAGGCTAATTACAATATTGTGGTGGTTTTTGCCATACATTCACATGAATCAGCATGAATCACATGCTGAATTTTTAAACATTCAGTTAATATCTATGTATTGAGTACCTACTGTGCCTCAGGCACTGATGGAATACTTAGAGATATTCATAGATTATTCATAACAAAGGAAAAGCAAGTAAAGCAATTTCAAACTGAAGATTAGGTTAAAAAAAAAACCAGTATGGTAGAAAAGGAGCCAAAGTCAGAGCAAACTGCAAAGAAGTGCTCGTATGTTGCTGTGAGAGTACAAATGGTAGTGTTTCGTAGAGAATTAGCTCCCTCTGTACTCACATCTCCTTTTTCTTTAGGGACCTACTGAATTCCATAGTAACCGTGTTCATTCTCTTCACCCTGGACCACTGGTATGCACTGCTTCAGGACACCTGGAAGGTGCCTGAGGTCAGCCGCACCTTCAGCAGCATCTATGTCATCCTCTGGTTGTTACTTGGTTCCATTATCTTTCGAAATATCATAGTAGCCATGATGGGTAAGCATAGAAGAGGTGAAACTTGGTGGGCAGCGGGGCTGGGAAGAAGTTAGAGTGAAAGCGAGGTTTGCTGGATTACAGAGGGAGAGAATCTGATGTAATAGGAAAGCGTGGGCCCTGGAATGGATGTTTCACTTGGTTTCTCCCCACCCAAGCGGTCTCCCCAGGTCTAGTCACCGCCGCCTTCCGACTCCTAATGGCCCTCTGGGGCAGTTACTAACTTCCAGAATATCAGGAATGAGCTGAACGAGGAGATGACACACCTGGAGGTCCAGCACAAAGCCGACATATTCAAGCGGCAGATTATCCAGAGGTCTGCTGCCATATCTTCATACACACCTTCAGTTCTCGAGGGTTTCCCGATCCCACCCTCTATTTCTACTCCTTGGCCTTCATCCCGTTTCCCGCTGTGGGACAGATTTGCCTCGGAGTTAGAATTCCCCAGCTCTAAAATATTGCCCGATTCTTTATCCACTTCAGGGCTTTCCTACTCTTTTTCACTCCTTTACTGCAACTTGTTCTCACCCACTTTTCTTCACTTAATGATCAGAATTCTTTTATTTTTTCCTTACTACCCTCCTGCTTCGGTGTAACTCTCTTCACTGTTTTGCTTTTTTTTTTTTTCTTTGCAGGAGACAAAACCTAATCCCTGAGGCACAGAGGTCAAGCATTAGCAAACTGGATGCCAGGTTAGGAGTGTATATGTGAAGTGGGATGCACACTCGTGAAAGAGGTAGAAAGCCAAAGGTGAAGATTGGCTCTGAGAGAGGATTCTATTCCTTCAATAACCACTTATCATATCGGGTTGAACAGTGGCCTCCGAGAAGATAGGTCCATGTCCTAACCCCCGGAACCTGTGAACATGACCTTATTTGGAAAAAAGGGTCTCTGCAGATGCAAATAAATTAAGGATCTTGAGATGTGATCACCCTGGATTATCCAGGTGGGCCATAAGTCCAGCGACTAGGAGCCTCATAAGATATGGGAGAGAAGACATGGACACAGAATAGGAGAAGCTGTCAAGACAGAGACAGAGATTGGAGTGATGCAACCACAAGCCAAAGGAAGCCAGTGGATGCCAGGCTTCTTCTACCAGAAGCTAGAAGAAGCAAGGAACCTTCTGTCTTTGAGCTTCCAAAGGGAGCATGGCCCTGTTGACATGTCGATTTCAGATTTCCAGCTTCCAGAATTGTGAGAGAATAAATTTCTGTTGTTTTAGGCTACCAAGTTTGTGGTAATTTGTTATCACAACCATAGGAAACTAGTAACAGTACCTTCCATGAAACAGATGCTATTCAAAGCCATGAATGTGCAGCAGTAGACAAGAGAGCAGAAAGAAAAAGAAGAAATGCATCAACTAATAATTATTGAATACTTATTAGTTGCTTGGAACATATCAGTGAACAAAATAGACAATAATGCCTGTTTTCATAGAATTTATATGAAGTAGGAGGAGGAAAGAGACAATAAGCAATGAACATATTAAAAAGAAAATTAACATGTTAAAATATGATAAGCATTTAATATAAAAAGTGTATATGTGCAAAACTGAGTCACTGCTGTTCAGCAGAAATTAACCCAACATTGCAAATCAACTATACTTCAATTAAAAAATTTTAAAATATGATAAGCATTATGAAAAAGTAAAATGTAGAACAGGTTAAGGGGGATTGGAGTATAGGGTGGGGATTCATTATGGGTTTTAATTTTAAAGAGTGGCCTTATTGAGAAGGTAACATTTGAGCAAAGACTTTGAGGATGTGAGGGCATTACTACATGGATATCTATGGGAGGAGTGTTATTGGCAGAGGGAACAGCTAGTGCAAGGGTCCTAAACAAGAAGCATGCCTGGTGGTGGTTGAGAAATGGCAAGGACACTATTGTGACTGAAGTAGAGTGAACAGGGGGGAGAGTGATAGGAGATGAGGTCAGAAAGACAACGGGGACCTGATCCTGTAGGGCTGGGGGGACCACTGTAAGGACTTAGGCTTTGATTTTGGGTGAAAAGGGGAACATAGCAGAGTAACAACATGTAATGACTTACGTTTAAGAAGGATTAGTCTGGGGACTTCCCTGGTGGTCCAGTGGTTAGAAATATACCTTGCAATGCAGAAATGGCACCCCACTCCAGTGTTCTTGCCTGGAGAATCCCAGGGACGGGGGAGCCTGGTGGGCTGCCATCTATGGGGTCACACAGAGTCAGACACGACTGAAGCAACTTAGCAACAGCAGCAGCAGCAGCAGAGAACGCAGGTTTGATACCTGCTCTGGGAAGTAAGATCCCACATGTGTTGGAGCAACTAAGCCCACACACTGCAACTCAGACCCAGTGCAGCCAAATAAATAAATATTTTTCAAAAGAGAAAAGGATTGGTCTGGTTGCTGTGTTGATGATAGACTATAAGAAGAACAAAAAGAGAAGCGTAGAGATGAGTTAGGCTATGCTGCTGTCCAAATAAGAGATGTTGATGGTTCAGGCCAGAGTAGTACCAATACTAATGAGAAAAGATATATTTTGAAGGTAGAGTCAACAGGATTTCTTGGTGGGTTGGATGTAGGTTATGAGAGAAGATTTAAGGATGAGAGTCTGACCTGAGCAGGAAGGGTCAGTTACCTGAGATGGGGAAGACCGTGAATGGAAGATTGGTGGGAAAAGAATTTAGTTTTGATTGGATTTAAGATGTCCATTAGAAATTCAAGCTTTCTACATTAGTAAATGTTATATATACAAGTTTGGTTTAAGGAGTGAGATCTGGACAAGGGGCTTAAATTTGCATCTGAAGTGAAAGTGTTAGTCACTCAGTTGTGTCTGATGTGACCCCATGGACTGTAGCCTGCCAGGCTCCTCTGTCTATATATCCTCAGGTGAGGATACTGGAGTGGGTAGCCATTTTCTTCTCCAGGGGATCTTTCTGACCCAGGGATCAAACACAGGTCTCCTGCATTGCATGTCGATTCTTTGTCATCTGAGCCACCAGAGATCTAGGAGGCATTTAAACTCAGGAGATGAGATCCCCAAAGGAGCAACCGTAAATGGAGAAGACATAAAGACCTGAGGCCACTGTCCCTCTAATAATGAGATGGAATCGAGGGCTCAGGGGGCATAGTTGTGGTGTAATAGACGTAGGGCCAAGGGCTGTGGGTGGGGCTAAGACTCTGCAAAATAAGGTGGAGTGTGGAATGTGAAAGCCTGGATAAGAGTGAGCACAGAAGTTATGCAGTGAAGGGCACTAAAAGCAGCGCATCCCATTGGTTAATTTAGGTTGGATATGCTTAAACTTAGATCTTGGCAGCAGTTTTTTAGGTGTGAGGTAGAAATTCAGAGGCTGAGATGCCACAACAGAGATGCCTCATCGCTTTAAGTTCTACTTTTAGGCCAGGGCCAGGACTAGAATAGGGATAGAACTAGTCATATCGTGTAGATGTATTTGAAGCAATGAAATTTCCCTTTTCACTTCCAGAGATGCCAGTCAACAAGGGAGACCTTCAGACTTAACAGAAGCTTCTCAACAAGAGTCTAAGCAGAGTGCCACTAGAAAGGGTTCAAAAGCATCTAAGTCAAGAACAAAGTCCTTGTCCAAAAGGAGAAAGTCTACATCTTCCTTCTCTTCTTCCTCCTCTTCGTTTTCCTCCTGCTCGTCGGTTTCTAGCTCCAGATATTGTGACCTTATCGGTAAGCAGAAGGTTTCTTCCAGTTGAATTCAGACCCCTCTTTTCCATGAGACAGCCCAAAATCTTAATAGGAGTTCTCCCACTGTGTGTATTTCCCCCTTTTCTCCACCAGTCCGATGTTCTGGCCTTGATTACTTTCTTCACACCTCTTCATTTCCTCTGTGATTCTGCTGCAGTTTTTAAAAGTACGGTTGTGGCTTTCTTTGTTTACTGTAAAAGTGGTTTCTTGGTGCTACACATTTTTTCCTTCTCTCCTTCCCGCATCCTCTTTCATCCCTGCTTTCTCCACCTCTACCCCCATAGAATTTATCAGCTTTTATCCAACTTCCATGAATCTCAATGTATTTTTAAGAAGCATTCCTCCTTCCAGGTCAGCTGGACTGGGAGACTCACGTGCACCAGAATCTGCCTGGGCTAATGGACATGGATCAGGATGAACGTGTTGTCTGGCCTAGAGATTCACTCTTCCGGTATTTTGAGTTGCTAGAGAAGCTTCAGTATAACCTGGAGGAGCGTAAGCAGTTACAAGAGTTTGCAGGTATACCATGGATGCTAGGAGTTAAGTTCATCAGAGCAGCATATATATACCTGGGGAGAGAGAGTATGTTCACTGTTGTGGCATCTCAGCCTCTGAATTTCTACCTCACACCTAAAAAAGGCAAATTCAGCATTTGGCATATCACTTTCTGGGCATATGTCCTGATTTCTTCTAACCTAGTGAGGACCTGGCAACTCTGCTTCTCTGGTTGTTATTGTTTAGTCACTAGGTTGTATCTGACTCTTTGTGACCCCATGGACCATGGGATTCCCCAGGCAAGAATACTGGAGTGGATTGCCATCCCCTTCTCCAGGATCTTCCCGACCCAAGGGTCGAACCTATGTCTCTTGTGCTCCTGCATTGGCAGGCAGGTTCTTTTCCACTGTGCCACGTGGGAATCTCCCTGGTAGGGGACACAAATCCTGTGATGTCTGAGAGCTGATTTCCCAAGAGAAAAGTACCCAGTTCCAGCTGTTGAGAATTAAGATAGTAAGGTGGGCTTTTGCTCTGTTTGGGCAGCCCACCCGCTTTTGAAATGCGAGTTTCCTCTCTTTGAAGGTCACCTTTCAGGCCCAGGCAGTAAGGGCCTCAGGCTCAAGTTTGGTAGCTGTGAGGATTGGATAGTTGGCAGAAAGCTCTCAAGAGCCCACTGTCCTCAAGAGATTTATGAATTCTCTTCCTTTCAGTCCTTTCTAGAGTCGGCCGATGCAGAGACAATATGTGATTGAAATAGCAGAGTTTGATTTAAGCTGAGAACTACCTACTCAAAATTATTTTTCCTAATTTTCTCACTTGAGATTTAGCTACCTGGAGATTAATTTGGATCAATGAGTTTTTCCTCTAAAAATAAAAAAACTAGAAGAGTTAGGGGCATTTTTATTAGTGTTATCCTCCTAATACCTCCTAATACCTATCCTCCTTTTATTAGCATGTTATTAGTGTTTTCCGCCTAATACCTGGCTAAAATCAACCCAAAGTGAAAATATCAATGAGGGAAGAGGAATGTGACCCCCAGAGGTGGGCACAGGAGAGCAATAAGAGGAATTTGTAACATTGAAACATGGAATTGAGAGCAGGATGTCAGACAGGTTTTGCCTGCTTCAAAATGGTGCATTTTTCCAGTGGTCCTGGCCCTGCCTCCCAATGTGTTCTGGGGAGAACAAGGTGAAGGGGAGGTAAAGGTAGCAAGGTGGTTTCTTTAAATACGGATTAATTCATCTGTGGCAAAGAGGACAGACTCATACAGCTTAATTTAGAGTAAAGATTAGTAAAGATGTGAGTAGGAACCTGGAACCCAGAGAAGCAGGATCTTCACCAAACATTTGTATGTTCCGAATATTCTTAGGTCTCCAGCCTCACAGTCTGTTTCTTTACAGTGCAGGCACTGATGAACTTTGAAGACAAGTAGAGCTGACAGTGGATGGCTTCACTATTTTTGGCCAACATAAATGAAGGAAATAGCTGGAAATGTAGAATTCAAAGTCTAATAAATCCTGTTAATAATTGTGCAGTGATCTGTCTCGGAGACAGAGGGGATACTGAAAGACAACCAGATCAGGTGAAAAGTTGGTTCAGATGCTGCTGGGGGCCCCGGTCCTTGGCTTTCTACCCTTTGCCACAGCTCCTGAGTCTCACTCTGCCCTTGGCATTGTCACGACAGCCCATCGTTTCTGAAGCGTCTACTTCCTACTAGAGTCCTAATTTACCTCACTAGTGAGTACAAGTCCCTGGGGGTTGGGGGTGAGGAGACCCCAGAAGCTGTGAGTGTAACTAATTGAGAACTCTTGTTGCCATTACTTTGGCCACCTGATTCGAAGAGCCAACTCACTGGAAAAAGACTCTGATGCTGGGAAAGACTGAAGGCAAAAGAAGGGGGTGACAGAGGATGAGATGGTTAGATAGCATCACTGACTCAAAGGACATGAATTTGAGCAAACTGGGAGATAGTGGACAGGGAAGCCTGGTGTGCTGCAGTCCATGGGGTCGAAAAGAGTTGGACATAGCGACTGAACAGCAACAACAGTTGTTCCCATTGCTACTCTAAGAACATTGCTTCTCCTGTGCACCGTTAACTTTAATCAAAGTGTTGATCAAAGTGTTTTCACCTGTTTCTGGGCCAAAACTGCGTCCCTTTTTTCCATTGCTATTTCTGAGGGCATTGAGTCCACTCTGTAGCAGGCAGGGCAGATCAGTATGTCCCACAGATTTTTAGTGTTAGAAGGGACCTCAGAGTTAATCTGTCTCCTGTCAAAGTAGCAACACTTTACAGAACATCACTGAAAGGGGGTTATCCAATGTTTGATGTTTCTAGTTACTGGTAACATTATCTAGAGAGGATCCTGTTGGATGACTCAAATCTTTAGAAATATTTATTATTAAAAATTCTGTCACTTGTTGAGTGTTAACATGTATGAACATATATATTTTTGAGGAATACTTGAAACACTAAATTGTATACTCTAAACTGGTAAATTTTATATTATATGAATTCTCAATTTTTAAAATAAAGTAAGTAAAGATTGTCTAAAACTAAGAACTAACTATGTTTCAAGGAAAAGCATTTTAGTCATTTCCCATAAAATATGAAACAAAACACAAATGTTTGAAAAATAAACGTCAGTATTGTATTTAAAATCTTGTAATAATGGACTTCCCTGGTGGCTTGGTGGTAAAGAATCCACCTGCCAGTGCAGAAGACATGGGTTCAGTCCTTGGTCTGGGACGATCCCACTTGCCACAGAGCAGCCAGGCCCATGCACCTCAACTATTGAGCCCATGTTCTGCTACAAGAGAAGTCACGACAATGAGAAGCCTGTGCGCCTCCACTAGAGAGTGGCCCCCACTCACCACAACTAGAGAAAAGCCCAAGCAGCAGTGAAGAGCCAGTACAACCAAAAATACATAAATAAAATTATAAAATCGTATAATAAGAAAGATGGCATCAGTATTTGGAACGAAGAACTACAGATACAATTTTAGATGCACTTGTGTACCTAGCAACCCCAAAGGAATCGGCCAGAATTAGAGATGACAGAAGATTTCCATTTAGTGCAAATAGAAGAAAAGTAGACTGGACACAGAAGCCTGGGAAACAGGAACGTTTGAAGGACAGGAAGAGAAAGAGGAGCCAGGAAGAAGTCTGCGAGGGAAAAAAAAGAAGTCTGAGAGGGAGACTTCCCTGGTGGCCCAGTGGCTAAGACTCCACGCTCCCAGTGCAGGGAGCCCGGGTTTGAGCTCTGGTCAGGGAACTAGATCCCACATGCCACAACTAAGAGATTCCACATGCTGCGACTAAGGCCTGGTGCAGGTGTATATATATATACACATATATAAAAGAAGGAGTTAAAAAAATGAGGTGGCAAGCACAGGCCATTCATTTAAGAAAGTGAAGTCGCTCAGTCATGTCCGACTCTTTGCGACCCCATAGACTGTAGCCTACCATAGACTCTAGCCTACAGGCTTCTCCATCCATGGCATTTTCCAGGCAAGAGTACCGGAGTGGGTTGCCATTTCCTTCTCCAGGGGATCTTCCCAACCCAGGGATCGAACTAGGGTCTCCCGCATTGCAGGCAGATGCTTTACCCTCTGAGCCATCAAGGAAGTCCTCCACTTCATTTGAGGTTAGGTATAAAAATCCAGAAGGGGAATCAGTCCTCATATAGCTATAATGTGCTTTTGAAATTTTAATGTGTGTATGTAACACCTGATTCAATAGGCCCTGAGGATGGGACCTGAGATTCTGTACTTTCTAACATGTCAACAAGTGAAGCCAATTCTGCTGGTCCTCAGACCCTACTCTGAGAAAAACTACTCAAAATGCTGCTCAGGGAATTCCCTGGCAGTTCAGCGGTCAGGACTCCACACACTCGCTGCCGAGGGCCCAGGTTCAATCTCTGGGTGGGGAACTGAGATCCCACATTCCACAAGCCCCCCAGGCACAACCAAAAAAATTTTTTCTAACGAAATAAAAATATTTCAGGGCCTAAGGATCAAACCCCACTGGCAACGAGTCCATTACTCCTCCAGCTCCCTTTTCATCCTTGCCCTGACCTAGTATCCCTGCTATTAGTGAGTAAAAGTCACTTAGTCATGTCGGACTCTTTGTGACCCCATGGACAATACAGTCCATGGAATTCTCTAGGCCAGAATACTGGAGTGGGTAGCCTTTCCCTACTCCAGGGGATCTTCCCAACCCAGAGAACGAACCCAGGTCTCCCGCATTGCAGGCGGATTCTTTACCAGCTATCAGGAAAGCCCATCTATAACTATCCTTGAGTCAAGGAAGAGATTCAAACTCTATGCCAGGTAACTATGATGGTTCCTCAAGAGCATTTTGGAAGAGAAGTTAGGATTTAGATACAGTTGTGATGTAATTAAAATTTTTTTGCATACAGTTTGTAATAAGCTTTAAGTTTGGACCATAGTTTCCCCGTTTGATCTCCAACTATCCCTCACATCTTCAAATATCATTGGATGGATACATAACTTTCTTTTATCTATGGTGTTTTTATTTTAAACTTTATTTTGTATTGGAGTTATAGCTGATTAGTAATGTTGTGACAGTTTCAGGTGGACAGCATAGGGGCTTGGCCATACATATACATGTATCCATTCTTCTCCAAACTCCCCTTCCCTCCTGTAGGATGTTTTTTGTAAGGTGTTTCTGTTTAAAGACACCTTATTAATTATAATATGTTGCTGATTCAGTAGCATTGGCCTCTTTCAACAGTACTATAACTCACGCTTGAATAATGTTTATCATACACACGTTTTCTTGTAAGGTGCATTGCAGCCTTCCTGTGCTTAGGAGCATGAAGCTGGAAAACCATTTTAAACAGTGAAATTACTAACAAAAAGCACAAAAATACTAAAATTGTGGCACTAGATAGATGGTGAAAAGGACACTTATTTACAGTGTGAGAAGAAGGTAGAGTATTGCCTTGTTTCCCATCCAAGTGCCAACCAGGCCTGGCCCTGCTTAGCTCCCAAGATCAGACGAGATGAAACACATTCAGGGTAGTATGGGCACTGAGTACTGCCTTATTTGACCTCAGCTAGGAATATACACATCAAGTGACTCAGATTTTTCACCACTCTGCACATGTCTGTGAATGATTGTGAGATTGCCATGGTTACTGATTTTGGGGTCACAAATGCATTTTAGTGAGCAGAGGAATCCGCAAAGACAGAATTCACAAATAAGAATTGACTCTAAATGCTGCGTGATAAATCGGGGCTAATTAGCCTTATGACACTGCTGTCTCAACGTGTGGTTTCCAGGTTACCTCAACAGCATCACTCACTCGCTTTTAGCTCTTTAGTCATTTACTATCCATTAGCCAAGACTAATCACCGGACTCCACCTAACTGCAAGAGATCTGGGGGTTGCTTGGGTCCTTAGCAGTATATATCTATATTTCAGTTATAAAAGGCAAACTGGAAAGGTAGGAAAATGGGACTTCCTTGCAGTCCAGTGGCTAAGACGCCAAGCTTCCACTGGAGGGGGCACAGGCTCAATCCCGGGTTGGGGAACTAAGATCCCAAATGCTTTACAAAGGGAAGCCTGTGTTCTAATCAGAAAGCGTCCTGCGGTTGGTTTAGGGAATTGAGGATGTTTCAGATTGGCACCTCACTCCAGTACTCTTGCCTGGAAAATCTCATGGACAGAGGAGCCTGGTAGGCTGCAGTCCACGGGGTCGCTAAGTCGAAGACTGAGTGACTTCACTTTCACTTTTCACTTTCATACATTGGAGAAGGAAATGGCAACCCACTCCAGTGTTCTTGCCTGGAGAATCCCAGGGAAGGTGGAGCCTGATGGGATGTCGTCTTTGGGGTCGCACAGAGTCAGGCACGACTGAAGCGACTTAGCAGCAGCAGCAGCAGATCTCTCAACTCCCTTGGCTCCTCCCACGTATCTCCATTCCAGTTGCCAGATCACAGAGCATAGCAATCACCACACCAATCTAACCCACTTCACTTAAGCAAAACACATGATTAATTTCCTGCTCTGGACCCCTGTCACTTCAGTTTGTTGGTTCTGGATTGCTCTTATCCATGGATTGGAACTTGTCTTGCTTTTGTTGAACTTTTACCAGACTATAAGCAGTAACTTGCTTATATTGAATAAGGCTGACATATTTGCTATAAACCCTAAGCACTTCACCCTCAGTTGGCATAGTCTGAATCCTTGGCAGCAACAGGACTGCTTAATCTGCTTCATCATCTGGTGGACTGCCAAGAATTTCCCCTTCTGGTTTGAGGAAGTCCTCATTGTTCCCTTCTCTGCTTGACTCAGCTAGTTCCATACTTGTTCTAAAGGTCTTTCATTCAAGACACTACCTCTTGGTAACAATTTCTGAATTAATTACGACTCTGTAGCTTCAAATAAAAGAATCATATTGAGCTAAACTAATAACAGTCGTCACATTTAGTGAATGTTTATTCTGTACAGTGCCTAGCACATGATAGGTAGTTTTTTTTTTTTTTTTTTGAATGAATGCCAGGCACTGTGCTGAATACTTTAAATGCCTTGTCAAATTTAACACTCATGACAACTCTATACTAGTATTTCTCATTTTAGCAGAAAAGAACACCAACACAGAGAAGTTTAGAAACTGCCCAGGACACACAGGATTTGAATCCAGTCGAGTCATATTTTGCTACCTTATCAGCAAAAGGGAGAATTTCTTTTAAGAGGGTTGTTACAGAACAAAGGGCAGAAATTTAAGTGGCTTGCAGGATGGGTTGGAACCAGGAGTAGGAAACTGTTGGGAACCCAGGCCGTATTCTTCCTCTGATTCTCCTCTCTGTTTTTCAGACTAGATGTGGTAACTCTGATGAGCAAAGAGAAAATATTGGCACAGTGAGGCAATAGATCATTTCACTGGTTCTAACTTTTTGACTCATTTTGGAAAATCCCAGCACCGCCCTCACCTCCTTTGATTGCCGTGGGCCAAGTTATTCTATTTCTTTGGGCCTCCATTTCCTCATCTATAAAATGAGAAGTTTTTACCAGAGGATTCCTGAAGTCTTTTCCAGTTCTAAAATTCTATGATCGTCAATGAAACTTCCAGGACAGAGGTGCAGTAATAATGGATTTGAACATACGGGTTTGGGCGATAGAATAAAGAAGAGTTCTAAGGAAAGAAGAAGAGAATATGGTTTGAGTGAAGCCTTGGTGTTGAATTACTCTTTAGAGCTGGTGTCAAGTGAAGGCCTTGGGATATAAACAGACGGCAGACAAGCCTTCTCACCCTGACCAGATCAGAGAGATGGATCTCTCTGATCTAAGAGCAGTGTCTCTTTCTCCCTCTTTCTGTGTGCATACACATGTGTGTGTGAGGAGTAGCCCCTTTGCATAGTAATTTAACCTGGTTTCATTCTTTCTTTTCTCACCTCAGAATTTTCTAAGGGCTTTCACCTGGGCCACAGAAAGAAGGCCAGAGGACAAATCCAAACCCTGGAGTGACCGAATGAGCAAGTCACTCCTCTCTAGGTCTGTTTTCTTATCCATGGCATGAGAGATTTGGTCTGTGTGATCTCTGAAGTCCTGCCCAACTCTTAACATTTTGTGGCTCTGGGTACTGAATCAAAAGCCCCTCTCTTCCCAAGCGCTCCATCCTTGGACCAGACCTTTGTCTTCCTTCCTCTTCTCTGTATGCACCTGACTGCTCAGATCCTTTCTCCTGGCCCCCTTTCTTCCTCAATTCCCTTGAATTCTACTTGCTTTTTAGCTCCCTTGGGCCCTCCCCCCCTTATATTTCTGATATTATTGTTTATTTAATGCTATTTATATATATTTCTGCAGACCCTTCTAGATTACATTCCTGATCTCCAGAACTGCTCCGTCTCTATGTCTGCCTCCTCTTATCTGCACCCTGGCTCCTAACTGAAGCTATATCCTCGGATTCCTCCCAGGGTCCCCTGGGATCCGATATCACTGGTCACTCTGACGGGGGCACTCCTTCTCCAAAGCCGAAGGATCAGGTAGTCAGTGGCTCAGGTGACAAATCTGCTGTCAGGTTACAGATATTGTTTCCTGAAAGACCACACTATGGTGTCAGCGGAGACTGGGGCTGCCTGCCGTGCCCTGTCCTCACCTGGCTCTCCCACACAAGGTAAGAATAACCAGAACTCAGCTCTAGCACCTGCACTCTTCTGGAAACATGGCTCTGAGCCTCCGGCCCCTGCTGCTGCTGTCCTGCGCAGGTGAGGGGGACAGTGAGCTGGGCTGGGCATGATGGGGATGGTTGCTGGAAAGAGATTTAAGAATGCAGAGATTAACTGGTTAGAGAAAAAAAATAAATGAAGGTTAAGAAATTAGGCCAAGACTTAATGTGGGTTGTTGAAAGGGACTCAGCTCACCATCTTTTGCACCTCATCCAGGCAGGGACTGGGCTCTAGGCCAGGGCTGAATTTGGGTCCCAGGCTTTTCCCTCCTTGGTGATTTCTGGTTTCTCTCCTTACAGTGACTCTGGCCCCTACTGGGTCTCAGTCCCTGGACTCGGGTCTCTCCCTCCTGAAGTCAGCGCTCTCTGCTCTGGACCAGGCTCCCCAGGGGTCCCTCAGCCGCTCACGGTTCTCTGCCTTCCTGGCCAACATTTCTTCTTCCTTTGAGCCTGGGAGAATGGGGGAGGGACCGGTGGGAGAGCCCCCACCTCTCCAGTCC
>NW_011494633.1:3821977-3843619 GCF_000754665.1 Bison bison bison | reverse complement strand
CGGGGGGGCGCCCCCCCACCTCTCCAGCCCCCTGCCCTCCGGCTCCACGATTTCTTAGTGACGCTGAGGGGCAGCCCGGACTGGGAGCCAATGCTAGGGCTGCTAGGGGACGTGCTGGCCCTGCTGGGACAGGAGCAGACCCCCCGGGACTTCCTGGGGCACCAGGCAGGTGTGCTGAGTGGCCTCGCAGAGGTGCTGCTGGGAGCCTTAGTTCCTGGGGGACCCCCTATCCCAACCCGGCCCCCCTGCACCCGCGATGGGCCCTCTGACTGCGTTCTGGCGGCTGACTGGTTGCCTTCTCTGCTGCTGCTATTAGAGGGCACGCGCTGGCAGGCCCTGGTGCGGGTGCAGCCCAGCATGGACCCCGCCAATGCCACGGGCCTCGATGGGAGGGAGCCAGCCCCCCACCTCTTGCAGGGTCTGCTGGGTTTGCTTGCCCCGGTGGGGGAGCTGGGCTCTGAGGAGGCTCTTTGGGGGGGTCTGCTGCGCACAGTGGGGGCCCCCCTCTATGCTACCTTCCAGGAGGGGCTGCTGCGCATCACTGACTCCCTGCAGGATGAAGTCTTTTCCATTCTGGGGCAGCCAGAGCCCGATGCCAATGGGCAGTGCCAGGGAGGTGAGTGCCACCAGGTCCGGGGCTGGGCTGTGGCAGGGCCAGCAAGGTTGAGACTGGGGGAGTCCTCTTCCTTTCCCTTTCCCTCCTAGGCAAACTTCAGCAGCTGCTCTTGTGGTGAGTAAGGAGAGAGGAGTTCTGAGGGGCGGGGCCTGGGAAGCCATCAGCTTTCAGGGCAGGAGAGGAAGCTGATGAGAAGGCTGTGGTTTAGTGGTTTGAGAGGGTGACTGTTGGTGGTTGGCGCCCCAGCTTCGCCTCCTCCTAGCCATGTGACCTTGGGCAGGTTAGAGTATCATTCTATGCCTCAGTTTCCTCGCTCATGAACTGTGGGTAATATTAACTGCCTCGGAGTTTTCACAAGGGATTAAATGAGTTGACACTGTATGTGTCAACCACCTAGAAGAAGTATGTGCATGCCAAGGTGCTTCAGTTGCGTCCGACTCTTTGTGACCCTGTGGACCATAGCCCGCCAGGCTCCTCTGTCCATGGGATTCTCCAGGCAAGGATACTGTAGTGGGTTACCATGCCCTCCTCCAGGGATCTTCCCGACACAGGGATCGAACTGCGCCTCTTATGTCTCCTGCATTGGCAGGCGAGTTCTTTACCATTAGCGCCACCTGGGAAGCCCGTGCCTGGCACATAGTACTTGATAAATGTTAACTAATAGAGTATGGGAAGAGAGGGCAAGGTTTGATTCCTCCACCCCTTACTGTTTGGGTACAACTGTACCAGAGCACAGGTGGACATATTCAGTCGCTGGGCAGATGTCCTGATCTGAGGCCAACCGAAGGTTTTATTTTATTTAAGCTACCTAAAAGCGTGTGCAGAAAGGAGAAAGAAGGGGGCCAGGTGGACAGAAGGGGCTCTGGCTGGGCAACTCTGGTGACTTTGTGCCTTGGAGGGACAGATCTCTCTCCCCTCCCCCATCCCAACATTTAAACACCGTCACTCCCAGGGACCTCACTTTTGGAAAAGCCTATGCTTGTCACCCTCCCTGTGGGGCTCTGGGCCAGGGCCAGAAACCTCAAGTGGAGGAAATGCAAACTGACCAGCTGCTTGCCTGCTCCTCCCTCTGCTCCCAGGGGCATCCGGCACAACCTCTCCTGGGATGTCCGGGCACTGGGCTTTCTGTCTGGATCGCCACCCCCACCCCCCGCCCTCCTCCACTGCCTGAGCACGGGGGTGCCTCTGCCTAGGACTTCCCAACCCTCAGCCCACATCAGCCCTCGCCAGCGGCGGGCCATCTCTGTGGAGGCCCTCTGCGAGAACCTCTCAGGCCCGGCACCACCCTACAGCATCTCCAACTTCTCCATCCACTTGCTCTGCCAGCACGCCAAGCCTGTCACCCCGCAGCCCCCTCCCAGCACCGCTGCCATCTGCCAGACAGCTGTGTGGTATGCAGTCTCATGGGCGCCAGGTGCCCAAGGCTGGCTCCAGGCCTGCCACGACCAGTTTCCTGAGCAGTTCCTAGATGCCATCTGTGGCAACCTCTCCTTTTCCACCCTCTCGGGCCCCAACCGCCGCCTGGTAAAGCGGCTCTGTGCCGGCCTGCTCCCACCCCCTACCAGCTGCCCTGAAGGCCTGCCCCCTGTCCCCCTGACCCCAGAGATCTTCTGGGGCTGCTTCTTGGAGAATGAGACTCTGTGGGCCGAGCGGCTCTGTGGGGAAGCAAGTCTGCAGGCTGTGCCCCCCAGCAACCAGGCTTGGGTTCAACACGTGTGCCAGGGCCCCACCCCGGATGTCACAGCCTTCCCCCCTTGCTACATCGGACCGTGTGGGGAACGCTGCCCAGATGGGGGCAGCTTCTTGCTGATGGTCTGTGCCAACGACACCATGTACGAGGCCCTGGTGCCCTCCTGGCCTTGGCTAGCTGGCCAGTGCAGGATAAGTCGTGGGGGCAATGACACCTGCTTCCTGGAGGGGTTACTGGGTCCTCTTCTGCCCTCTCTGCCACCGCTGGGACCGTCCCCACTCTGCCTGGCCCCAGGCCCCTTCCTGCTTGGCATGCTGTCCCAGCTGCCACGCTGTCAGTCCTCTGTGCCAGCCCTTGCCCACCCCACACGCCTACACTATCTCCTGCGCTTGCTGACCTTCCTCCTGGGGCCAGGGGCCGGAGGGAACGAGGCCCAGGGAATGCTGGGTCAGGCCCTGATGCTCTCCAGTCTCCCAGACAACTGCTCCTTCTGGGATGCCTTCCGCCCAGAGGGCCGGCGCAGCGTGCTGAGGACCGTCGGGGAGTTCCTGGAACAGGAGGAGCAGCCAACCCCAGGCTTTGACCCCACTGACAGCTCCAGCCCCTCTTTAAGCAAGATGGAGCTGCTGGCCTGCTTCAGCGTGAGTGATCTGCCAAAGTGAAAGTTCCCGGAGCAGAGAGAAGGGTCTCCACGGGAATTCTCTACGATCTTACTGAGAGACAGCAGTGCAGTGGTTAAGCTCGCAGCTCTGAGTCATCCAGGCTTGGGTTCACACCTTAGTTCTGTGATCAACCCTGGACAAGTTTTCAGCCTCTCTGAACAATACTTTTGTCCTTTATAAATGAATGGTGGAGGGACTTTACTGACCGTCCAGTGGTTAAGACTCCACGCTTCCTTTCCAAGGGCACGGGCTCAACCTCTTGTTGGGGAATTAAGATTCCACATTCGTGTAGCATGGCCAAAAAAAAAGTCTCGGGAAAAAAAAAAAAAGGAAAAACAAACGGTGGAGAATAATGGTGCCACTCTTTTTAGGATGGCTGTAAGGATTACATCAGATGATACCGGCTGTGGGCTTAGCACTAGTATATGATATACAGACAATATATAATAAATGTTATCTCATTATTCTTCCTGACTCTTTGATTTACCCCCTTTCTGCTTCAGAAAGGAAAGGGATCAAGTTAGAGGGCTCTAATTCTGTCCCTAGAGAGTGAGAATTGGAAACTGGCAAAATATAGGAAGATAAGGCAGAAATGAGAAAAATTCAGGGTGACTGCAGATCAGAAGTTTTAGGTTTGACTATGCCACAGGCATGGTCTTAGCCAATTTACTTTGATTTTCCTGGGCTTTGTTTTCTTCTCTGTAGAGTGAAGGGGCTGGAATATGTGAACACCATAGTTCATTCATTGAGTTCCCGTTATGCGTAAAGCACTTTGGTAGATGCTGTGGGGAATGTAAAGAGTCTTTACTCCATGGTAGGGCCCACCTTTCTCAATTCCTGGGACCAGTGAAATGTAATAATTTAGTTCATGTGCGTGCATGGTAAGTCGCTTCAGTCCTGTCTGGCTCTTTTTGACTCTATGGACTGTAGCCCTCTAGGCTCCTCTGTCCATAGGATTCTCCAGGTAAGAATACTAGAGTGGGTTGCCATGCCCTCGTCCAAATTTGGTTCATATCTCCAAATATTTACTGAGCCAGCTATGGCAAAGGCTATAGAAGAAGTTAAAGACTGTGGTCCCTGACCTAAAGGAGACACACACACACCTTCAGAAGAAGGACAAGCATCCTAGTGAGTGGACCTGGGGAAGCTGCTGGAGGGACAGAGGGGACAACTCTCCTGGTATCTTGTCTATCTCCCCACCAGCCCGTGCTGTGGGATCTGCTGCAGAGAGAAAAGAGTGTTTGGGCCCTGCAGATTCTAGTGCAGGTAACAGATGGGGGCAGGGTGTGTGGGCGGGCTGGGTGATCCGTGCCCAGTGAGGCCATAACCACTATGACCTCCTGTGCCCAGGCATACCTGCACATGCCGCCAGAAAACCTCCAGCAGCTGGTGCTTTCAGCAGAGAGGGAGGCTGCTCAGGGCTTCCTGACGCTCATGCACCGTTCCTGGGCTCAGCTGCAGGTGGGCATGGAGGGAGAGGGGGACAAGGGTGGCGGGGGAAGTCTAGGCATCAAGAGCACCTGGAACCAGGCAGGCAGCAGGCTTGCTCCAGCAGGAGGAATGCAAGAGGAGCCGGGGCCAGGAGAGTGGGTATCTCCAGAGCTGGCATCTGTTCCCATGCCCCCACAGGTGCCACCATCTGAGGAGCAGGCCCTGGGTCGCCTGACAGCCTTGCTGCTGCAGCGGTACCCACGCCTCACCTCCCAGCTCTTCATTGACCTCTCACCACTCATCCCCTTCTTGGCTGTCTCCGACCTGATGCGCTTCCCACCATCCCTGTTGGCCAATGACAGTGTGTAAGGACTCTGTACTACTCCTCCCGATCCTGTCAGGGTCAACCCTACCCACCCAGGGCTGTGCTATGCTTGGTCACTTAGTCATGTCCAAGTTTTTGCAACCCCATGGACTTTAAGCCCACCAGGCTCCTCTATCCATGGGGATTCTCCAGGCAAGAATACTGGAGTGGGTTGCCATTCCCTTCTCCAGGAGACCTTCCCAACCCAGAGATTGACCCCAGGTCTCCTGCATTGCAGGCAGATTCTTTACCAGCTGAGCCACCAGGGAAGCCCACACACCCAGAACAGCCCCTTCTCTTAACACTAGGGAGTCCTTCTTGTCCATGTGCAGCAGGGCTGCACAGAGCCAGGGGACAGGGCAAAGGGGTGAGACCCACTCTCTCCCCAGCCTGGCCGCCATCCGGGATTACAGCCCTGGAATGAGGCCTGAACAGAAGGAGGCTCTGGCAAGGCGACTGCTGGCCCCTGAGCTGTTTGGGGAAGTGCCCGCCTGGCCCCAGGAATTGCTCTGGGCAGCACTGCCCCTGCTCCCCCATCTCCCTCTGGAGAACTTTCTGCAGCTCAGTCCTCACCAGGTATGAGAACAATTCATTTATTTGACTAGCAAGCTTTCGGGCATGTGGGATGGCATCAGTAACCTGTCTCCTAGTGAGCCCCTCCCCACAAGTGTCCCACAGTGATCCCAACATGAGCTGACCTTCCCCACTCCAGATCCAGGCCCTGGAGGACAGCTGGCCAGCAGCAGGTCTTGGGCCAGGACATGCCCGACACGTGCTGCGCAGCCTGGTGAACCAGAGTGTCCAGGATGGAGAGGAGCAGGTGCGCAGGTGAGGGCCTGTGGGGCCAGTGATCAAGGCCAGAGCGGCGGAGAGGCAGGTGCAGCTGCCAGGACGGGCTGGGGTCCCAGGAGGGAAGGGGCAACAGAGGAGGCGTGGCCCCAGGGCATCATAGGGCCCTGGGAGAGAGGCCTGTCTGTGGCACCCACGTTTCATAGTTCAGCGGTCAGAGTGCTTGTTCCCTGTACCCACACAGTCCCTGCCTTAGTAGCAGCCTCAGTGACCACATGAAGGCCAGCTTCATGCCCTCCTCAGGCTGGGGCCCCTCGCCTGTTTCCTGACTCCCGAGGAGCTGCAGAGCCTGGTTCCCCTGAATGATCCAATGGGGCCGGTAGAACGGCGGCTGCTGGAATGTGCGGCCAACGGGACCCTCAGCCCACAAGGACGGGTGAGCCCCTTGGCCCAGGCCCTCAAGAACTCCAGGCTATCAAAAAAAAAAAAAAAAAACTCCAGGCTTCCCGTGGGGGGTGGTCTGTGCGAAAGATGTGCCCACTCACCTCAGCCAAGCTGGAGCACAGTTGGAGCCAGCCCTCATCCCACCACATTCACCTTCGTTCTTAATCTCCTTACTCCTTGGCCACTCTTACCTGTTACCACCTCTTCCTGACTCTACTCCATCTGGTCCACGACATCTCCAGCATTTCCTTTGATGACTTGAGCCCAAACTGCTCCTGTCCTATCCCTGGTTCCAAGCCACAGTCCAGGCCCTGGAATATCCAGATGTGGGATTAAAGAGGAGGCTTTAGATTCGCCTGTCTTTTCTCTTCAGACCCAAACCTTCTTTGGTTACAGGTAGCCTATGAACTTCTGGGGGTGTTGCGCTCATCCGGAGGAGCGGTGCTGAGCCCCCGGGAGCTCCGGGTCTGGGCTCCTGTCTTCCCTCAACTGGGGCTCCGCTTCCTGCAGGAGCTGTCAGAGCCGCAGCTGAGGGCCATGCTTCCCGCCCTGCAAGGAGCCAGGGTCACCCCTGCCCAGGTGTGGGTGACCTGACAATTACAATTACAGACAATTACATTCAAGGATGCTGTTGCCCGGCCCCCTCCCCGCCCCAAAGCCTCCTTTTCCTCTGTCCCAAGAAGAACCCCCTCATCCCTCTTCCTCAGATGCAGAAGGGCTGGTCACGGGAATGGTGGAACGGGAGCTGGGAGTTTGGGAGGTCGGGCCCCAGGGACCTGTTCGGGGACCTGGCTGCCAGGGCCTCAGCGCTGTTGCTTCCTGTTCCCTCCCGCCTTAGGCTGTCCTGCTGCTTGGACGGCTCCTCCCGAGGCGTGACGTGAGTGGCAGGAACTTTTCCGCATGGCCCAAGCTATCCGTCCCCCTCCTCCCTGGCTCCCTCTCACCCCTGCTGCCTCTCTCTACCGTGATTGTCCCCTTCCCTTCGACCTGGCCCGTCTTCTTCAGGCTTCTTGTCTCTCTTGCTCCCCAGCTGTCCTTGGAGGAACTCTGCTCCTTGCACCCTCTGCTTCCAGGCCTCAGTTCCCAGACGCTCCAGGCCATCCCGAGGCGAGTTCTGCTGAGGGCCTGTCCCTGCCTGGCCCCTGAACTGGCGCGCCTCTCAGCCTGCCAGACCGCGGCGCTGCTGCAGACCTTCCGGGTAGGAGAGCAGCAGGGAGACAGCCGACCAGGGAGGAGGGCTCTGGTTGGGAGGGGTCACCTTCCCTGTGGCCAGGGAAGGACCCCCAAACCTCCCCACTTTTTACACACACACACACACACACACACACACACACACACAGCCAATTCTCATGCAGGTGAAAGATGGTGTTAAAAATACGGGTGCAGCAGGAGCTGGTGCAGCTGTGTGCATCCCTGGACAGGTACGTGTGTGTGTGTATGGTATGTGTGTGTGTGTGGTTTCTGCCAACTAAGCTCCTCTCCCCGTCCTAGGGCTGTCTCACACAGCTGGCACTGCCTCACATTCTTCCCCTGCAAGTGGCCCGAGTGTCTACATTAGCTCTGTGTCCTCTAAGACCTTAGCAGCTCTCTCTGTCCCGAAGCAGGAAGGCATAATGTCCTAGAACATCAAAGCCCCGAGGGTCTGAGGAATCTTCCAGGGCAGTCACCCTGCTTTCAGAAAAAGAGACCGAGGCTCAGAGCGACTAAGGGAGTTTAGTCCGTCAGGTGCCTAGACGGCAGGGACCTTTGACCACAACCGCGAGGGCTCTAGAGTGTGCCCTGCTAGGGTGGCACCTGCCACTCCACCTTTCTAGTTTCAGGTCCCCTTCTGCCACCATAGTTCCCCTTCTTCCCTGAGGCCTGAGTCCAGACGCTCTCACCTATCACTACACTGCTACACTTTACCCCTCCGACAGCCTATCCCCACCATCTGGCCAGACTGCCTGCTGCCCCTGCTCCCACTAAAGCTGCTACAGCTGGACGCTGCTGCTCTGCTGGCAGACCGAAGGCGCTATAGGGACCTGCCCTGGTCTGAGCAGCAGGTGATTCTTCCCACTAGCCTAGAACTCCCTTCTCTCAACATTTTCCGCCTCCTTCACGCATCCCTCAGCCCTAGATTGGGCACCTTACTCCCAGCAGCCCTTAGGATGCTTTTCCTTCCTCCCCTTTCCCCCTATTTGTCTCTCTTTCCCAGGGATTGGGCATTGGGGAGAGTAGGAGACTGGTGGGACCCACAGGGTGGAGTGGCAGCCCTGGCTCCAAGGCATCCTAGGTTCCTGGGCAATAGCTCTGCTGGGAAGCGGCTCCTCTTTCTTTCTCTTGTAGGCACAGTTTCTCTGGGAGAAGATGCAAGTGCCCACTAACCTGACCCTCAGGAATCTGCAGTGAGTAACTTGTAATGAGCTGTGAGTTTAATTCAACTAACATTTTTTTGAGTGCTTACGGTGTGCCAGGCACCATGTGATATCCAGGGGTGGGGGTGGGAGGTGTATGAGGATCAGTGACCTGTAGGTCAGCCTGTGGGTCTTCTCCTGGTTCCTCTTCTCCTGACCCTCCTGCCCTTCTAGAGCACAACATCCATCCTGAGTGGATCTCAGGGATTTTGAGAAGACTCAGATTCAGGTCCTAGCCCTGTCTCCTCTTCGTGATCTTGAGCAAGATGTTCAACCTCTCTAAGCCTCATTTTTCCCTTCTTTAGAATAAGTATTGACATGGTACCTATCTCATAGGTAGTTGTAAAGATTAAACAAGATAAGGCATATAAGGTACCTAACACAGTGCCTGGCCCAGTGTAAGCTTCTGATAGATATTTGCTGATTAACCCCTCAGAGCCACTGACCAACCAGGACTTAACAGGAGCAAGGATCACTTTACCTTCACCCCCAGCAAAAAACCCATGGGCATCTGAAGATGTGGTTCTAGCCTCAGTTGACCACATTTCTAGTAGGATGATATTGGACTGTCACTCGACCTCTGTAAATCTTTATTTTCTTCTCTAATAAACAATAATGGTGTGGGAGACCAATGAGAATATCTATCGAAAAAATATTTCTTTTTTTTCTTTAATATTTCTCAAACTGCAAATTACTGTAAATGAACATCTGTCCTCGTGTTGAGAATGTTGATATAAGGTGCAGACAGGCTGTGGCATGTGTTGAATGAGCATGTGCCTACTCACACACCTACAGGGCTCTGGGTACGCTGGCAGGGGGCATGTCTTGTGAGTTTCTGCAGCAGATCAACTGGATGGCAGACTTCCTTGAAGTGGTACACATGATTTATCAACTCCCCACTGGGGTCCGAGGGAGCCTGGTGAGACGGGTGCTTGGGCATTAGTGGGAGCAGGGAGGCCGGGACCCCGGGTAGAGAACCAAGGCTCGGTGTTCAGCTCTGTCCTGAACCTGCCTCCCTACTCTGCCCCACAGAGGACCTGTATCTGGGCAGAGCTACAGCGGAGGATGGCAATGCCAGAGCCAGAGCTGGCAACCCTGGGGCCAGAGCTGAGTGGGCTGGACACCAAGCTCCTCCTGGACTTACCGTAAGGCTACACCTGGAGATACTGGATTCTCAGAAGGCTCAGCCTGGGGTGGAAGAGCTGCTCTTAGGAAACACCCCAGAGGCGGTGCTTTTCTGTCTGGTTGTTCCCTGACATCAGTTACAGCCTAAAGTGAAGGATGCTATTCAAAGTTGCTCTAGGTGGTGAGTGGCTCCCCCAACAAGACCCCCAAAATGGGGCAGCTGAAGGTGGCAATATTGTGACGTGACCTGCCAAGCAGTCTTAATGTAACCTAGGCCCTATTAATACTGGTAGAATGTATAAAATGAGGGAAGTGAGAGTTCCCTGGTGGCTTAGTGGTTAGGATTCTGGGCTTTTATTGCCATGGCCTGGGTTCAGTCCTTGGTTGGGGAAATGAGATCCCACAGCTGTGTGGGGTAGCCAAAAAAAGTAATTAAAATTAAATACATAAAATGAGGGAAGTAATGGTTCAATCCTGCCCCCACAGGACTGTAGTCTCCTTAGGGCACTGTGTTCTCAGTATGTTCAGAGGAGTAAGTAAAGAGAAAATGTATGAAACATGTGATAAAGTGAAAGTGAAGTCTCTCAGTCGTGTCTGACTCTTTGTGACTCCATGGACTGTAGCCTACAGGCTCCTCCAAAACACACAATAAATGTGTCCAAATACCCCAGGAGCCATCAAATAGAAAATAGATCGGCATGTTTCTGAATGACCCCATTGGGCAGGACTAGCACCAGTGAATGAAAATCAGAATTTTGCACAATATGAGGAAGATTGTGGTGGTGAGTTCTGAGCTAGTCAAGCCTAGACTGGATGGCCCTACAGCAAGAATGTTACAGAACAGATTGAAGTATGGGTGAGGAGAGAGAAGACTGATGAACCCAAGGCTCCTCCTAAACTAGAGACTCGGAGTTTATGAGTATCTCACTCACAGGCTTTTTCCCCCCATATCACCTCCATCCCCACCTCATTGCCAACTGAACTGTAAGTCAGAGCAGGAAAAGGCTGACTCCAGTCAGTCTTTCTTGGAAGGAGCTGACTCTATCCTTACATTTTTAAAGGTCTTTCCACAGATCTGGGCTTTTGTACTACATGGCCCAGTTCCAGACCTGGCAACCTTAGGTAGAGTATAGAGTATCACTCTGATTTTTCTGCAAAAAGGCTTTTTAAAAATGCCATTCAAATCTGTTTGTGAAAGAGTGGTGATGGTGGTTTAGTCACTAAGTCATGTCTGACTCTTGTGACCCCATGGACTACATAGCCTGCCAGGCTCTTTTGTCCATTGGATTCTCCAGGCAAGAGTACTGGAGTGGGTTGCCATTTCCTTCTCTAACATACCTCTTACCCCCAGGTTTTGCCATGAAAATCAAATGAGATAACACCTAAAAAAACTTTGGTGCATGAGTGCTAAGTCACTTCAGTCATGTCTGACTCTTTGCAACCCTGTGGACTGTAGCCTGCCAGACTCCTCTGTCCATGGAATTCTCCAGGCAAGAATGCTGAAATGGGTGGCCATGCCCTCCTCCAGGGTCAATTGTATAGTACTATACAAATCAGAGGGGACCTTCTCACAATAAATAGAGGAAGGGTGGGAAATAGGAATTGAGAGTAAGACCCCACCATTTGGTCTCTGTGAATGTTTCAATTTTTTATTTTATTTATTTATTTTAAATTAAAGAAATTTTTTTTCACTGTGCTGGGTCCTCATTTTGGCTTACGGTCTGTGGGATCTTAGTTCCCTGACCAGGGATTGAATCCATGTCCCTTGCATTGGAAGGTGGACTCTTCTTTTCTAATTAATTAATTAGTTTGGCTGTGTTGGTTCTTAGTTGCAGCACTCAAGATCTTCACTAGGTCAAGTGGACTCTTTCTTTGTGGTTCATGGACTCTCTAGTTGTCATTCTTAGGCTCCAGAGCACACGAGCTCAGTAGTTGCTCTGTGGCATTATCTTAGTTCCTCAATCAGAGATCACATTCACGTCCCCTGCGTCACAAGGTGGATTCTTAGCCACTGGACCACTAGGAAAGTTCATATGAACCTATTTTTTAATCCATAAAATGGGGGAGGGGATTTAATGATACTTAACATCTGGGCTCTTTTATTCTATTAGATGAGGTAGGATTGTTCGTCATTTCTTCCCAAGAAGACTGGAAATAGGTCTCTCCTGTTGATCTCTCCCTGTAAGCACTGTGGTGGAAATTGGATCTGGGTCTGTTAAATATCAGTTCCTATCCAGGGCCACAGGGTTTGGTCTGGTGTTACCTCTTGTCTGGGGAATGGTGCATTCTGTGGTTCCCTTCTCAACTTGGCTCAATTCCAAGTCCTCCTGTTGTCAAATTGCTACAGAGTCCAGTTGATGGATAGACTGTCCAATGAATCCATCATGTTAGTGGTGGAACTGGTACGAGGTGCTCCAGAGCAGCTGCTGGCCCTGACCCCACTCCACCGGGCAGCCCTGGCAGAGCGAGCACTACAAAACCTGGTAAGAATCCCCCCACCAAACTCAGAACTGTGGCCTGGGCCACTGTCATCACTCAGACAATGCTCTGTCTTCTAGGCCCAGACTCAAATGTTTGCTGCCAGGCAGGTTTTTGTCTACAGGGCCCTAGATCTACCTTTGGCTTCCATTCATTGATAGTCTGCTTCATGTTTCTTGTTCATATCCCTTGGAGTATTAGAAATTCCTTAGATTCCACCTCTCAGTCTTTCCACCTGTTCCTTTTTGGGCTCATAGTTTAGAAAAGTGGACAGTGGCAATAAGCTTCATTGGATCTTGGATCGGGAGCTAGAGGGAGACAAGGTCTTTGTGTCTTGATCAAAGAGACTGGTCCTCTGAGTCAGAGGTGTGTCGTCCCAAGGTCTGATCCCCCTCCAGGCCCCAAAGGAGACAACAGTGTCAAGGGAAGTGCTGGAGACCTTGGGGCCCCTGGTTGGATTCCTGGGCATAGAGAGCACACGGCGGATCCCCCTGCAGATCCTGCTGGCCCACCTCAGTCAGCTGCAAGGCTTCTGCCTCGGAGGGCTGTTTGCCACAGAGCTGGGATGGCTGCTGCTGCAGGAGCCTGTTCTTGGGTATGGGCCTCCGGCAAGTCCAGATTCTAACTCATCCTCACCCACCCTTTCAACCACCCTCCTCAGCGGCAGCCCATTCAGTATGCCAGAGGCCCTTGGAGCCCTGAGTCCCCCGTCTCAGCATATCTTTCCTCTTCCTCACAGTCCATTCAGCATCCTGATCTTCTTTCTGTCCCTCAGGAAACCAGAGTTATGGAGCCAGGATGAAGTCGAGCAAGCAGGACGCCTAGTATTCACTCTGTCTCCCGAGGCTATTTCCTTGATCCCCAGGGTGAGGTGAAGGAGCACAGGAGGGAGTGAGAGCAGAGAGGGGACTGGGGAGCTAGTTCAGGGGGGGCGCTAAGGCCAAGGAAGTTGAAGGCAAAGGATGTGAAGCCCAAATCTGGGGGAGGCTGCTGAAAAGAGACAGGACTTCCGAATTACAGCTGTAGCAGCTGCTCCTGACCTGCCTGGCTCTGCCCACCCTCCCTCCACCTTCTCTCCCAGGAGGCCTTGGGCCCAGAGACCCTGGAGCGACTCCTCGAGAAGCAGCAGAGCTGGGAGCAGAGCAGAGCTGGACAGCTGTGTGCGGGGCCACAGCTTGCTCCCAAGAAAGCAGCGCTGGTAGCTGGGCTTGTGCGGCCTGCTGCAGAGAACCTCCCGGGTGAGATGGCCCGGATGCCCATACTTCCAGCAAGGGGTACAGGAAGAAGTATCCACCACGCAATCAGACTTGTGCCCTTTCAACAGATTTGTACAAGGTCACTCTAGGCTGGGGTTTTCTAATCTATAAAGCCCAGAGCAGTGAGGGATGATCTTCAAGGCCTCTTCCAGTTGTAGGGTTCTATACCTCTGTGAATTTATCACTCATTACATTTTTAGCCCAGGACTCCCCTTTCCCTGCTCTCTTAGCCCTGTTAACAGCTGACTCAGCTCTAGGCTTGGATAAGTGTGGCGCTCTCTGCTGGGAACATGCTTAGGATGGAGGAAGGTGACACTGTGGGGCTAGGAACCTGGGTTTCAACCTAGATCAGCCACTCAGTCCCTGGGCAAGCCCTTCAGTCTTCCATCTGTACAATGAGGGGCTCGTCCTCCCCAGTCACCAGTTCTAATATCTTTGAGTCCTATGAATTTCACACTACAGTAATCCCTTGAGCCTGTCCTTTAAAGGTTGGAGGGGTCATTCCATCTACAGATACCTCTCTGGGATTTTTTTTTTTTTTTGTAGAGGAGGCCCCCACCCACCATGGCCCCCCCCCTTCTTGCCCCTGGACCTGACCACTCTGGGCATGCTTTAGTACTGCACTGACCCCCTGACCCTGTCATCCTCCTTTAGAACCTGTGCCAAACTGTGCAGATGTACGAGGGACATTCCCATCAGCCTGGTCTGCAACCCAGATCGCAGACATGGAGCTCTTGGACTTTGAGGACTGCCTCGCACTATTTGCAGGAGACCCAGGACTTGGGCCTGAGAAACTCCGGGCAGCAATGGGCAAAGCAAAACAGGTTAGTGATGGAGAGTCCAGTCAGGGTAGGAGGTTGAACATAGGAAGCTGGTTGGGTGTGGTATGGAAACCATACCACATGGAAATGGATAGCTGCATGAGAGATGGGGGACATAGGGCATAAAAGAATTAGAGGGTTTGGATCCTGAGTACGAAGTCAGAGGGGATGGAAAGTGAGGACAGGAAGCTAGTGAAATGGTTAGAGGGACTAGAATTTACCAACATTAGCAGGTATCAAAGTCATCTGGGGAAAAATTATTAAAGAAGGAATCATCTGGGGAGCAGGTGTTTGAAATGCTTGAGGATCCCATTGTAGACTTACTGAAGAAAGATTCTCTGAGGATCAGGTCTGGGCATGTGTATCTTGCCCCTGCTACCCCCACCCCGTGTCTGGTGCACACTGGAACTCATGGACTAGAATCTGCTATTCTTTCCTACTGAGACTCTAGAGTCTTTCAATAATACCTTAGTCAGAGGAACCTTCATCCAATCATCTCATTTTACGGTTGAAGAAACCAAAGACCCAGAGAAAGCAAGGGATTTGCTTCGAGTTACACAGTTCAGGTCGGAGGCAAGAATGACCCTTGGCATTCTGACTCCTAATTCTGTGCTTTTCCCATTCACACCATTCCTCTCTTTCTCCAGTTGTGGGGTCCCCCCCGGGGATTCCGTCCTGAGCAGATCCTGCAGCTGGGTCGGCTTTTAATAGGTCTAGGAGAGCGGGAACTCCAGGAGCTGAGCCTGGTGGACTGGGGCGTGCTGAGCACCCTGGGGCAGATAGATGGCTGGAGCTCCAGCCAGGTAACATCTTCCTCCTCTCTACCACTTTCCAAATGCCTCCAGGCCATCTAAAGCCCAAGGAATTTCTGTCTTGTGACCATACATGGCCATGCTTTCTATCTTTTCTTAATACTCCATACTAGCAGGAAGTTAGAGCAGTGATTTATTCACTGAGGCCCTGGACACATAATACTTCCTCCTGCCTCCTTTCCCTTTGGCCTCTTTTCCTGTCCTCTTTTTTTGATCCTCAACCTTCCCCATGGTTGTTGGCTCTTTGGGCTACCCTGGTGGCTCAGACGGTGAAGAATCTGCTTGCAGTGCAGGAGACCTGGGTTCAATCCCTGGATTGGGAAGATCCCCTGGAGGAGGGCATGGCAACCCACTCCAGTATTCTTGCCTGGAGAATCCCCATGGACAGAGAAGCCTGGAGGGCTACAGTCCTTGGGGTTGCAAAGAGTTGGACACAACTGGGCGACTAAGCGCAGCACAGAATTGGCTCTTCAGGTCCTACTAATAAGAAAATCCAGTAGCACTTGTCCCTTCCCTAAGCAGCTAGTTCCCCATCCATGAATTCCTCATGACTTTTCTCCTTATCCTGTGACCTCCACCCCAACTCCAGCTCCGGGTGGTGGTTTCCAGTTTCCTGCGGCAGAGTGGTCGACACGTGAGCCACTTGGATTTCCTCCACCTGACTGCACTGGGCTACGCACTGTGTGGACTTCGGCCTGAGGAGCTACAGCATATCAGCAGTTGGGAGTTTAGGTCACACATAGAGGAGGGGGTGGGCTGTGATCCTGTGGGGAAGGTGGGCTCACCGGGGAAGGATCATGTGGGAGTGATCCCATGGAGGAAGCAATCTCGCTTAAAGTCATCGCTACCACCAACTCATGACCACGGACCCTGTCACTGTGGCTGAATCCTCCTCCCTTCTCTTCCCACTCTTCCACAGCCAAGCAGCTCTCTTCCTGGGCAACCTGCATCTCCCATGTTCTGAAGAGCAACTGGAGGTTCTGGCCCAGCTCCTGGTGCTGCCTGGTGGCTTTGGCCCAGTCAGTAACTGGGGGCCCGAGATCTTCACTGAAATTGGCACAATAGCAGGTACAGGGAGACTAGGCCACCGCTGGGGCTGGGTGTCAGGGGCCAGTTTCGCATCGTGAATTGACTGGGTGGAGGACTTCTCTGGAATCTTAAGGTGGGAGTCTAAGGTAAGAGGCTAGAGACATGCTGGGGAAGGTCTGAGGAAAAGTATTTTGGGAGTAGTTAGAGAAGGCCAGGGTAGGATAACATCTGGAGGCCCATCCCACTTGCCTTGACAGCTGGAATCCCCGACCTGGCTCTCTCCGCGCTGCTGCGAGGACAGATCCAGGGCCTTACCCCTCTGGCCATTTCTGTCATCCCTGCTCCTAAATTTGCTGTAAGCACTGATGGGATGGGGTCTGAGGTGACCACAGAAGAGGGCCACAATGGATGTCCTGATGCCTGCTCCCATCCCCAGGTGGTGTTCAGCCCCACCCAGCTGTCTAGTCTCACCAGTGTTCAGGCCGTGGCTGTCACTCCCGAACAAATGGCCTTTCTGAGTCCCGAGCAGCGACGAGCAGTTGCATGGGCCCAGTACGAGGGGATGGAGAGCCTGGAGCAGGAAGGTGAGTCCCTAACTGCACAGACTGACTCCCGAACTCCTGGCCCAGAATCAGAGCCCTAACTCAGGGAGATCTGAGAGTGAAGGGGTCTACAGGCAAATAGTCTCCAAGTAGCAGTGGCTCCTGGGGAACAGAGTTGTGATATTCCTTCCATTCTCTGTCTCATTACAGGTCGAAGCACAGCCTGGGGTCTCCAGGACTGGTCACAACCCTCCTGGGCCCTGGCATTGACCATCTGCTTCCTTGGCAATCTGCTATGAGCCTGTCTCTGCAGTTAAAGAGATTTGTTGGGAAAGACATTTGAAGTAAAACGAACAAAGTGCAAATGGAAGTGCAATGTAATTATCCTAGGAAGCTGATGGAATATGGGTAGAATGTTAATGCTTTCCACCCACCTGAGAATCAGTGTTCCTGGCATGCCATATCTGGAGTCTCTTTTCATCATAAATAATCCCATTGCCTTTTTTTTTTTTCTCCTGGAAGCTAGTTCCTCCTCATCCCACCATTAGAAATAACACAGACAACTGAAGCATAGCATGGAGCCTTTACTAGGACAGGGGGGTGTGGGTTGATGATGGCACCCAGGGCAAGGAGAAGGGGCTGCCATTAGAATGGCAGAGGTCCTGGGAGTCTTGAGTCATCCACTGGGGACGGGAGTTAATGCTTGTTGGGGAGAGGTGGAGGGATGCGGATATCCTGGCCTCTCTCCAGACGCCGTTCACAGTCAATCAGGAAGTTTACTCCATCGATGACCAGCTGCACCAGCTCCACCTGGATGATACTGACCCTTGATCTCTGCTTCCCACAACCTGACTCTCTTTAGCGCTGATTTGCCTGCTCTGGGAACTCATTGCCAGTTTTCCCCCAGTCAACCTGAGTTTCATTTCAGATTCCATTACATTCTTGAGGCTCACTCCTTGTCAAATCACCCCCCACAGACCTATCCATAATCCCTGAGAATCTCACCTCTGACTTGCCCAGTCGGTCCAAATTAGAGATATCAAAGACACTGCCTGTGGCAGCTGTGTCTACTCCTCCAGTTCCACGTTTTTGGAGCCTTAGGTTCTCGAGGATCTTTGGGAAGCGGCTATCCTAGAGGGGAGATAGAGATTTGGGGGCAGGGTCAATAGTCCTACAATGGCTGCTCCTTCCCAAAGTGTACACTCCCTTTTCCACCCCACATGGCCACTTCCTCCCTCACACTCCTCTCTAGCCCAACTCCTTTACTTTGCTCAGCAGGGGCAGTTTGATGTGCACTCCTGCCCGAAGTCCAGTGCCCAGGTTAGACGGACAGGTCAAGATGTATCCCAGACGCTCATTCCACATGAACTCCCAGCCACGCTCCTGGATCAGCCGCTCCACCTGCGTGCACAAAGCCTCCATTAGTGACATGTCAGGGCTGTGCAAACCCTCCCTTAGCTGGACCCATAGGAGCTCTAGAAATATGTCTAGAACCAAAGATTTGGGATGTGAAAGAATGACACTGCTTTTTTTTTTTTTTGGTGGAAATGGCTCATTATTATCATGCATAAAAGATATTTTTGATGTTGCAAGCCCATCATGATGAGATTGTGCAAAAATATCCTGTGTGGAAGAAGAGAAACTTCAGGGAATGATGTGCTAAGGATGATCTGGGGAGATGAACGGAGGTGGTAAACTGAACTGAGAAAGGATTGATTATTCAGGGAGTTCTGCATGCATTGACATCTTTACTTTGCTAATGAGCTAGAGCTTGGAAGAATTCTTTCAGCCAGAAAATGAGGGTGTAGGCTTTGCAACAGGAAGAGGCAAGAGAGCCTGTTAGCTGTGGAAAAAGAGAAAGCAGAAAGGTGAAAATGGAGCAGAAGAGCTGGACTCATACTTGTGGAGGGTGGGAGAGGAGTGTGGGAAGCGTGTTCTTGTTCCACTTAAATATCCCAATCATGAAGATGACCACTAGAGTTGAAAAGACTGGAGACCTGCCAGGGTAATGTTCGTGAAGACCACTATGTAACCTAAGGGGGACCCTGTTCATAGTTCAGAAAGACCCATGGCATGGGGGATATTATAATGCTGAACAAGAGGAAATCCTTCCATCTAGAATAATAACAGCAGTTAACACTTGTGAACTTTTACTATGGGCCACATGCTTTATATGCATTATCTCACTTAATCCCCACCACTTAAATGTAGGAAGTCTTCTTACCCCAGTTTTACAGATGAGAATACTAAGACATATAAAAAGTACTTCCCTACCCACTTCAGTGGGTCAAAGATATGTTACCTATTACCGGCTAAAAATAATAGGAACCTCCCAGCTAAGATTCTAAAAGAAGGAGAGTTCTTTCCCTTTACAAGTCCAAAACAGAACTGTATATATGAGACCATACAATAAGGATTGGATTAATGGGAATTTCTAATCTAGACTCAAATATGGAGACCTAATTCCTATAGGACTGAGGATTCAGTTCAACCCCTCACGTAGAGCCACACAGTCTGGAACTTAAACCATTCCATCTTCCACCTTCCCTATTTTCCCTCCCATTCAGCTTAAAATCTAGACATGCCACTTTAGTAAGAAGGACAGAATCTAGAGTAAAGGCCTACCTTGGCTCAGAAATGGGTGGTTACATGGGAATCACGAACATACCAACCCCTCACTCCTTATATCTGTCCAAGCTTAAACCTTCCTCTTATATCTGCACATTCCACCACATGCCCCCCAGGCACTGACTCACCATCTCAATTCCTTCTTTGCATTATTTGGCAACTGCTTTGTTTACTTCCTTAGATTGCTGACATTCTTTCTCTCTTCCTATTCTTAGGATGACCATACCCAGATTTATGTATACCTGGTCCATGTATACCAAGACCATATGCCCTGGACAGTTCTGATTTATACCTATTGTCCTACTAGAGTGATTGGTGGTAATCTCTTTCACTATGAAAAGTGTCCTGGGTTGGTTGATAAATTATATCCCCATCTACATATTCTAGTTTCTTTCTTAAGTCCTCCCAGCTAGTTCCCTTATACATTCTTCTCCAACCTCTTTGAGGCCTCTGCAGAATCTTTCAAACACTTTCTTCATGTTGCCACCCTTCTCCATGGAGATGACCCGTGTATGATCCTCCTCATTCACCCAGATCAAGAAGCTCTTTTCATTGTTGTGCCTGAAGGCAGGAGAGAGGGAGGAACTGGAATTAAGAGGGAGGGCAAGGGAGAGATAGAGGAAAAAGGGGCACTTTTAGGAGCCTGGGGTAAGCTAAGCCTCATACCAGATTCCACGTGCATCCGGCCAGTCTCGAGCCATTCCTGCTGCGGTCAATAATGGAGATACAGGCTTATCAAACAGGAAGTGGTCCTGAGGAGAGTAAAAGGACTTGGGTTAAGAATCTACACAGTAGCCCCCGGGAAGCCCATCTACCTCATCTGGCCCAGCCTCCCTTGATTCTCTTGTCTTTCTATCTGCCCCCCTTGCCCAGCTCCCTCTCAAAGCCTCTCACATCAATTAGCTGCTGCTGCTCAGCCTCTGTCATCTCACTGAGCCGATAGTAGCGTCCAGCCAGGTCACCCTTCAGGCCACTCAGCGCATCCACGACCACACGTTCCACCTCTCGTCGCTCTGCCCGAGTACAGGCTGGAGGCAGGCTGAGTCCCCGGATACTCCGACCAGTTCTGACTCTTGAGGACAATACATACCTCTCATCAAAGTAGCCAGAACGGATCTGGAGAATAGTAGAAATTAAGGTAAGTCACAGAAACAAGGTGGATGGGAGCTGAGGGCCTTGGGAAGGACAGACCATAAGGACTAGAGGAGTCTTCATTGCCTGCACTGGAAGGACAGCCCATTGGGCAAGCATGCCAACTGAAGGGGCATTCATTGTGAACCCTCCCCCACACTGCCCACCTTGGGGTGTGGCCATTCTCAACGCCCGCTCCTCTCCACAGCGGCTGCTCCTTAACATACAACTCTTTCCCCACACTGAGACTTGAAAGCTCAGCAGTATAATGACTATGAGTCAGAGAATAATTATGGTGGAAGGGACTGGAGAAAACAGTATGTTGTACAAAAGGCAATGCAAATCAGAAGTGGGATATTTAACCTACCTTGCTGGCATCCAGGTCGGTGGTATGTTTCATCGTTCGGGGGTCATATCCATTGTGTCGCTCTTGGATCACAGGGTCAAACAGCTCAGCAAATACCTGAGGGGGAGTTGAGAGGGAGAAGGTGGTTAAGGAGAGGGAACCCCTTCCCAAGCTTTCACTGTGGATTGATTTCACCGGGTCAGAAAACATGAGTATGGATGGTCCAGTCTTAAGGGAAAGTGAGGGGCTTCAGGGGGAAGGAACTGGGATTGCCGGGAAGATGAACAGGGTTTTACTGGGAAACTCTGGGGCCCCCTACCTCATAGGTCTCCTCATCACCAGCTACCATGCCCACAGTCTTGATGAAGGGGTGGCCAGGGTTGTCCACGCCAGTCTGGATACACTGATCTAGCGTCCAGCCAGTGGGTGTGGTCTTGTCGCAGAGCCGGGCATAGACTGCCGGGGTCAGGTGACTGGCCATGCAGTTGTTGTGCTTTCGGAGGTCTGGGTACTCAGCACTAGGGAGGGGGTACCTAGTAACCATGGAGGGAGGGCACAGGGGCCTGGACCCAGTGCACTCAGCTGGGAGCATGCCTGGCTTTGCTCCTTGGGAGGAGGGGAGGCTAGAGCTGGGCTAAATCTTGGTAATCTCATTAGGGACTTTCAGGATCTATTCTTTCCCAAGAGTTCTAGCTTCCTCTGGCTGGAGGCTCAGTTCTCCCATATCTGCTCCGTTCTTTTCTCCCATGGAAGCAGCATTAGGGATGGGGGAGGGGAAAGACTAAGGAGGGGAATTCAGGAAACCGGAGAGAACAGCAGGAAAGGGAGATGGAGGAGAGCGGAAAGGATAGTTCCTGGTCTCTCAATTAGGAATTTGAGCAGAGTAGGTGCAGCCAGAACTCGCAGGGCCAGAGCTGGCCTTGGGGACGGGAACTGCGGGTTCCAAGTCCCCGGGAATGCTTTCACCTTATGGTTTTGGCCTCCCCTCACCGCCACCCCATTGAGGTTTCCAGACTGCACAGCGCCCCACTCCAGAACCTGCGTGATTATACCCCTTCTCCATTGCCCAGATTCTCATCTCCACC
>NW_011494633.1:3816267-3821837 GCF_000754665.1 Bison bison bison | reverse complement strand
CACTGGCGGCTCGAAAAGGTTCCGATCGGAGTAGAAACCCAGCGGCGAGAGAAACAGCTCCAGCCAAAGCCAGGAGCCTGAGCCCGGGGCGGGCAGACAGCAGACGAGAGAAGGGACCAGCCATGGCTTGAGGGTCTGCCTACGGAATCTCAGGGCAGGAGCTGCTGGCTCAGGACAGGATCCGGGAGGAGGGGGGCGATGCAGACAGGCTGAGAGCCGGAGCTGAGTGCGAGGCTGGAGCCGAAATAGGGGCTGGCGTGGAGGCTGGAGCGGGAGTGAAAGCCGGTACCGATCAGACTGCAGGAGAGGCGCAATGAGCTAGCGGCAGGCGGGCGCAGGAGAAGGCAGCGCTGCAGTCTCCAGGGGTGGGGCTCGTGCAGGCCCCGCCTTCCCGCCTGCCACCGCGCTAGGTGTGCGGGGGCAGAGGTAGGCACCACCCCCCCAGGTAGATTAGGGAGACTGGTCATTTGCAGCCTTAGGCCCAGGAATGGGCCCACCTGAGGTGAGGCTGCCCAGATTTCAGCACCAAGTGGAGGACAGCACCCAAGGGGCCCGACGAAACCCTAACACCCTTCCCCTAAGCCTCTCGGTTTCATCGGAACCCTCCGTTCGTCGCCCCGTTGGGTGGAAGAGGGGGACATTGCCCAACCTGCTCTCGTTTTTTTTCGGCCTGCCCCTGCAACCTTTCTGTCTCCCGAGGAGAGGTGGCCTCGGGGAACCCGTGGCATAAACAGATACCAGGGGAAGACACACAGAGAAAGCACACAGGCAGACACTGAGAAAGACAGTCCCGCTGGCTCAAGGTCACCCCTTCCTTAGAACCAGGAAGAGCACCAAGGCTCCTCCCTGTCACACCTGTGCAAGTCTCCTTACAAGGTTATGGAAAGATTCCCTGAGAGACATCGGGGAAACACCAACTCTTACTCCATCTAGCTGTTTTCCCCACCCCCATCCCACCTTGCCCCCAAGTCTGAAGCCCTGCTGTGTCCTTCCTCCGCTTCTCAGGATCCCCCACTTTTACCCCCTCCTCCATCCTCCTCTCCATTTCTTACTTCACCTTTGATCTCTTCTCAGCGAATTTTCCAGGCTGGGACCTATTTGCTGATCACAGGACTCCCTCTGAGTATTCTCGGCAGGCTTGCCTACCTCCTGTCTGTGCTGGGCGTGGGGCTGGAGTTGGGCAGGGAATTTTGTTTCCTCCTCCTCCTCCTCCTCCTCCCCTCCTCTCTGTAGCTCCCAGTTCCTGAGCTGAAGGGGAGTGCAAGGAGAGGTGTAGGGTGTGGTGAGATGACGGGGTGTAGGAAGGGAACAGGCAGGCACAGGTCTCTAACCACCACATGTGTTTCCTCTCTTGGCTCCCTAATGCTGTTTAATCCAGAGTGTAAGGAGGAGGGGTGTCCAAGGACAAAGGGTCACCAAGGAATCTCTGCGTTCCTCCTGGTCCCTTCTCCTCCTCTCTTCTCACATGGTGCATATTCAGATTTTAGAGGGTTTTGTTCCTGATCTCCAAGTATGACTTGGGTGTGACTTGACCTTTGTCCTGGCAGAAGGAAAATGAATGCTTGGAGCTGAAATAGAGATGTGAGCTTCAGTATGGAGGCTCAGTTAAGGTGGGGTAGGCATGGGGGCATTAGTCCAGTCTTTCAGCTATCTTGATGTACTCATAAGACAGTAAGAAATTTGTTCATCTTAAGAGAGTTTTTGAGAAAAAGAAATCCTCTTCACCTTGTCCTCTGGCCTCACTGATGAGACCCCATTCCATCCGTTTCCTCTCATTTCATTCATTCCTCTCAGGCTTCCCTAGTGCTCCTTTTCCTGCCTTCCTCATGTGGGTATCCTTAGAAGATAATCACCTCTGTTCTCGGTCCATCAATTCCTTCTCCTGCTAAGAGAGTAATTATCAGGATTAGATGGAGTCCTGCAGTTGTGTTACCTGAAAACTGGGTTCACCTTTTGGTGGGTATCAAGCCATTAGACACAACCAAGGTGAAAAACAGAGGAAGGAAGGACTTATTATTACTTGCTGCAAGTAAGTGGGACCCTGGGGATCTCTCCCAAAGCAATGTCTCCCCAAATGGCAAAGTTGGTGAATTTTTAAGCTATGGGTATTTGTATACTCATAAAGAGGTGAGACCAAGCAGGACCCGGGGTAGGGGTCCTGGGCATGGAAGTCTTACTGTGTCCCCCATTTCTTGATTGTTGGAAATAGGCTTCAGCTCCCAGGAACTTCCCCGGGTTCCAAAGGGTAGATCCAAATAGTTGCTAGTCAAGGAAGGGAGGGGAAGCAGAAACAAAGGAGGAACAATAAAAAACTATAGTGCAGGTGAAACAGTTTACCTCAGATTGGAACTTGAACTCATGTACCAGGACTCAAACTTAGCCAAAAGCCAGTCTGGGACTTGAACCCACATGGCTGGGACACAAACCCAGCCAATGGTCTTCCAACTGAAGTCACAGAACTGGTTTCAGCACTTAATGAGGCTCAGGTTCTTGATATCTTATCACAGAAAGAATTCAATGAGAGACAAAGTGATAAGAAGTGGATTTATTCAGAGAGAAACACAGTCCACTGAGTGTGGGCCTTCAGAAGAGGGCAAGTGAAGCCTCAAAATGTAGTGTGATTAGCTTTTAAGTGTTAGTTGCTCAGTTGTGTCGACTCTTTGCGACTCCTTGGACTGCAGCCTGCCAGGATCCTTTGTCCATGGAATTCTCCAGGCAAGAATACTGGAGTGGATAGCCATTCCCTTCTCCAGGTGATCTTCCCAACCCAGGGATCGAACCCAGGTCTCCTGCACTGCAGGCTGATTCTTTACCATCTGAGCCACCAGGGGACAGCCCCCCTGGTTAGCTTTTATGGGCTGGGTAATTTCAAAGGCTAATGAATGTGAGGATTATTCCAACTATTTGGGGGGAAGAGGTGGAGATTTCCAGTCATTGGGCTACCACCCACTTTTGATCTTTGATGGTTGACCTTGGGACTGACATGGAACCTCTGGGTGTGTCATTTAGCTTGCTGATGTGTTACTAGGAGGGAGTGTATACTGAAGATCAAGGCTTCCCTCGTGGCTCAGAGGTTAAACGTCTGCCTGCAATACGGGAAACCTGGGTTCGATCCCTGGGTTGGGAAGATCCCCTGGAGAAGGAAATGGCAACCCACTCCAGTATCCTTGCCTCTAGAATCCCATGGACTGAGGAGCTTGTAGGGCTACAGTCCACAGGGTCGCAAAGAGTCAGACCTGACTGAGCGACTTCACTTCATACTGAAATCAGTTTATGTTGTGACCTCAGGCTATGTCATTCTTTAAAGGTTGTGCCCTGCCTCCTTCCCTTCTGTTTCACAGGGGCTTCCCTGATGGTTCAGTGGTAAAGACCCTGCCTGCCAATGCAGGTGGAAGGTCCCATCCCCCAGGTGGAAGATCCCTGGTCTGGGAAGATTCCACATGCTGCGGGACAACTAAACCCAGGAGCTGCAACTACTGAAGCCCTCTGCTCTAGAGCCTGTGCTCTGCAGCAAGAGGTGGTAGGGGTGGGGGTTTAGTCCCTAAGTCATATCTGACCCTTAGATACAACCCCATGTAACCTGTAACCTGTCAGGCTCCTTTGTCCGTGGGATTTCTCAGGAAAGAATACTGGAGTGGGTTGCCATTTCTTCCTCTAGGGCATCTTCCCGACCCAGGGATCAAACCCTCATTGGATTCTTTACTGCTGAGCCACCATTCCCTGGTGACCCAGCAAGAGAGGCCACCGCAATGAGAAGCCTGCACACTGCAACTAGAGGGTAACCCCTGCTGGCCACAACTAGAGAACAGCCCACATAGCAGCGATGACCCAGAACAGCCAAATACATTTTTAAAAATTATATATATATATATATATAAACTATAGTGCAGCAGTTAAAGTAGGATCCTGGTTCCTCCTAAAGGAATATACATAACAATATGCTTAGTTCTACAGGAACAAAGCCTCCTCCCTTGCCAGTTACCTAGTGGCAAGTTGATTACACTGGACTCAGTGAATCTGCCTGCCAATGCTGGAGACATGGGTTTGATTTTCCCTGGTTGGGAAGATCTCCTGGAGGAGGAAATGGCAACCTATTCCGGTATTCGTGCCAGGAAAATCCCATGGACAGAGGAGCCTGGTGGGCTACAGCCCATGGGGTTGCAAAGAATTGGACACAACTGAGTGACCGAGTACACACACAAGCCACCTCCCAACCCCGCCCCCAGGTGGAAGACGGTAACTTCAGGCTGAATAACAGATTCCTGGAGCACTGCCCTATTACCTTACCACTCACCAATCAGAGGAAAGTAACATACCTGCAGCCCTCACCCGGAATTTTGCCTATAAAACCTTTTCCCCGAAAACCTTCGAAGCATTTGGGGTTTGGGGGCATGTGTCACCTGTTCTCTTTGCTTGGCCTTGCAATAAAACTTTCTCTGTTCCAATCTCTGGCCTTTCAGTTTGGCCTCACAGAGCTTCCGGCACACAAACTTGCTTTGTAAAAGAACTTGGAATTGTCTTGACCAGGGAAACCTGAGTGAGGATGCAAAGATAACAATACAAACACATGCAAAAGGCTTTCATATAATCAGTACCCTGTGAGTTAGAGTTTCCAGTCCTACTGTCTCACAAGTGAGAAAAGAGAGGCTGAGGGAAATTCACTGACTTGTCCAAGGCTGCACAGGAGTCTGTCCATTTTATTGTCTCCTTTTAAGTCTCTCTTCCATCTCTCAAATTTCTGATTTGTTTGTCTCTGTTTTTTGTCTCCAGAACCACTTTCACTCTTCTGTTAACATTTGCAATGTACATTTATTGGATCCCTAGTGTGTTGAAAATCAGAGACATTACTCTGCTGACAAAAGTCTGTATAGTTAAGGCTATGGTCTTCCCAGTGGTCACATATTGTGACAGCTGGACCATAAAGAAGGCAGAATACCAAAGAATCGATGCCTTTGAACTGTGGTGCTGGAGGACTCCTGAAAGTCCCTTGGACAGTAAGGTGATCAAACCAGTCAATCTTAAGGGAGATCAACCCTGAATATTCACGGGAAGGACTGATGCTGAAGCTGGAGCTCCAGTATTTTGGTCATCTGATGCTAACAGACAACTCACTGAAAAAGTCCCTGATTTTGGGGAAAACTGAAGGCAGAAGGAGAAGAGGGCATCAGAGAATGAGATGGCTGGAGGGCATCACCGATGCAATGGACATGAACTTGGACAAACTCCAGGAGATGGTGAGGGACAGGGAGACCTGGCATGCTGCAGTCCATGGGGTCACAAAGAGTTGGACACGACTGGGCGACTGAACAACAACCACCACCACATGTATCATATCCCGTTTTATTTTACAAGACAAACAGAAGACCTGGTTTTGTCCTCAAGGAGGTGCAATGGCGACAGACTCTGCCTTTTTCTCTGCATCTTGCTCCCCCCACCCCCCACTTCATCTCACTGGAAAGTCTCTAAGAGATCAAGCGTATGGACTGTGGCGACGCAGTTAGAAATCGGAGAAAGAACGTCAGGTTGCACTTCCTCCCTAGAGCCACTAGAGGCCACCCGCCTCCGCGCAG
>NW_011494633.1:3807124-3816103 GCF_000754665.1 Bison bison bison | reverse complement strand
AAGAAGAACCTGCGGAAGATGAGAAGTGGGCTTGGGTGGAGTGGGCTCCGTTGGTGCTGAGGGCCCTGGTTGGTAGTGGCCGGGGGGCCGCTCTGGGAAGGGAGGCAGCCGAGAGGCCTCAATGTCAGCGAAGGGAGAGTGAGGCTGGGAAGGCGGGGGCGGGCAAAGGCTAGAGGAGTCAGGATGGGCGGTGGTAATCGGGACCCGGAGCGGAGTGAGGAGAGCGCGGAGGAGGGGGGTCCGCGAGAGAAGAGATGGGCGCGTGAGGTCTGCGTGAGGAAGAGGGGTCCTGCCGAGCCAGGGCGTCTGCAGGGGAGAGGGTCAGAGTGGGCAGGTCCGCGTGAGGCGAGGTGGGAGTGGAGTCGGACCGGAGAGCCGGCTGGAGGAAGGGGATTGTTGGAGAGAGGAGGGAGGTGACCCTGGAGGGAGGGCGCGTGGGGAGAGTGGCCCACAGACAGCCTGTGGAGGTGGGGGGTGGAAAGCACTGAGGGTTCCAAGTAAATTTGTTACCAAGTGCGGTGACTCATCGGGGTTTGAACGACTACCTAAGGTTGGGGAGGCAGTGAGGGAGAGGGTTAGTCGGATTGTTCATTGGATCAGTTGATCAGTGAAGGAGGAGAGAGCGGTAGTTCAGGGAGTCAAGGAAGAGTCATTTTAGCAAGTAGGAAAAAGAAAGCGATATGAGGGAGTTGATACAGAGAACAAGGGCATCAGCACATTTCATCGGTGGCAGAAAAAGGGTATGTATGAATCATTCAAGTCTGCATCCAAAACAAACAAACAAAACCTGTATCAAGTAGGAACTAAGGGGTCCACTGTTGAAGAAGACAGTGTTGATGGTCTGAGGAGTTTTAACTGTGTTGGAAAGATTTCTGCCTGGACTCTGTACTGACGTTTCTCTTTCACCACTAATGGGGCCCTGCAACAAGTGCATGGTGGTTAAAGAAATTAGAGGACTAGGCAAGCAGCCCTAAATTCTAAAGGAGAAAGAAATTAACACAGTTTACCCTCCCTCAGTCAGTAAAGAATCTGCTCACAATGCAGGAGACCTGTGTTTGATTCCTGGGTTGGGAAAATCCTCTGGAGAAGGAAATGGCAACCCACTCCAGTATTCTTGCCTGGGAAATCCCTTGGACAGAGGAGCCTGGCAGGCTACAGTCCATGGGGTCACAAACAGTCGGACACAACTTAGGGACTAAACCACCTACCCTCCCTTCTGGGCTTCCCTGGTAGTTCAGCGGGTAAAGAATCTGCCTGCAATGCAGGAGATTCCCCTGGAGAAGGGATAGGGTATCCCCTCCTGTATTCTTGCCTGGAGAATTCCAGGGATGGAGGAGCTTGGCGGGCTACAGTCCATAGGGTCACAAAGAGTCAGAAGCGACTAAGCATGGCACAGAACCCTCCCTTCTATCCCCTGTCTTAAAACCTGGGTCTTCTGTGTTGCAGGCAGGTTCTTCAACATCTGAGCCACCAGGGAAAACACATCCCTTCTCTAGATCCAGTTTGACATAGATGTTCCTGAGGAGATTGTACCCCTGCCCCTCCCTGTCCTTACCTACTGTCTCCTCCCTCCCTCCCTCTCTCCCTTCCACATTGCCCCAGTAAGACTTGCCCTTTAGCTGAGTGTAGGGTCTGAAGTTTTCTTTTGCAACAAAGTATTAGGAAAGAGAGAGGAGGAAGGGGAGAAGAGCACAGAAACCGGCTGTGGCTGTTGGAACACCGCGTTAAAGCCCAGCTTCTCCCAGAGGTACATCTAAATAAATCCTGGCTTATTTCATGGCTATTTCTGTCAGGCTTCTATTTCTGCTTTGTTAACTATGAATTTAGACCTTTCATGTTCCTTCAGCTCCACATTTGTGAACACATTTTCCTTTGCTATTCTATTACCGTCTCCTGTTAGAGAGTTAAAATAGAACTTCAAGAATGTGATAGTGTACATTCAGTAGCAAACCAGGAAGGGCTTAGTGGCAGAAAGTGTGAAGGGTTAGGAATCTTAGACATAGAAAAAGCTCCTGCTTCGCAGAAAGGATAAAGCCTGCCACAAACTTCGGCTTGCTTAAACTGTACAGGGACCTTGAGAATGTCACAAGTCATGGAAACTGGGTCAGGTCACTAGAATGGAATTCAAAGAAATAGCCTGTAATCAGGAGGGGTGTGTATGTGTAAGACCTGCGGTGCACAACTGGAAATGTTAAGTCTAAGGAGAGCGTTGTCTGGTGGTGGCACAACAGAGAAAAGCAGGTGGTAAAGACTAGAAAGGTCAGGATCTGTATAAAGATTAGCTGTGGCTTTCTAATCAAAGCTTCAGAGTTCATGTGAAGGGTAAGGATTTAAAATAAAAATACAGAAAGGAATTATTGAGGACTACTGTACAAGTCTGTAAGACTAAATCATTCCATTTACTTAACGGAGTTTGTGGCTTTCATTAGATCCATTGGTCAGTATTTCTGAGAACTTTTGCAGAACGTAGAAAATTGATGATATGACTCAGTTTCATTTTGGGAGAAAAGAATAACAGGTACTTCTATTCCCACGATTTAGTGTTAACAGATGTATCTAATTATGTATGCAGTCATAAACATTTGTAGTATTTTTATTTGTACAAGTAGAATTGTCCTTCATGTATATTTCTGCAGTTTGCATTTGGAAGCTATTCATGTTTTATATAGCTTTGATTCATTTTTTAAAAATTGAAGGATAATTTACAATGTTGTGTTAATTTCAGGTGTACACCAAAATGATCCATATATATATATCCATATATATATGTATGCACACACACATATATATATATATATATATACTTTTTTCAGATTCTTTTCCATTATAGGTTTTTTTATTTGTTTGTTTGTTTTTTGGCTGCACCAGGTCTTAGTTGCAGCACTCTGAATCTTTAGTTGTGGCATGTGGGATCTAGTTCCCTGATCAGGGATCAGTCCTGGGCTACTTGCATTGTGAGCAGAGTCTTAGGCACTGACTCACCAGGAAAGTTCCTTCATTATAGATTATTACAAGATATTGAGTATAGTTCCCTGTACTATGCAGTTGGTCCTTGTTGTTTAGTTATTTTATATATAGTAGTGTGTATGGAGAAGGCAGTGGCACCCCACTCCAGTGCTCTTGCTTGGAAAATCCCATGGACGGAGGAGCCTGGTAGGCTGCAGTCCATGGGGTCGCTAAGACTCAGACACGACTGAGTGATTTCACTTTCACTTTTCACTTTCATGCATTGGAGAAGGAAATGGCAACCCACTCCAGTGTTCTTGCCTGGAGAATCCCAGGGACGGCGGAGCCTGGTGGGCTGCCGTCTATGGGGTCGCACAGAGTCGGACACGACTGAAGTGACTTAGCAGCGTAGCAGCAGCAGTGTGTATACCTTAATCTTAAAGCTCCTAATTTATCCCCCAATTCTCTCTTTTTTTGTGGGGAGGCAGTGCGGGTTTTCTTTGCTTGTCTCTAGTTGCAGTGTGGCGGCTTCTCTTGTTGCAGAGCACAGGTTCTACAGCACATGGGCTTCAGCGGTTGTGGCCCATGGGCTCAGTAGTTGCGGTTCCCAGACTCTAGAGCACAGGCTCAATAGTTGTGGCCCACAGGCTCAGCTGCTCAGAGTCACGTGGGGTCTTCCTGGGTTAGGGATAGAACCCAAGTCTCCTGCTTTGGCAGATGGATTCTTAACCCTAGACCACCAGGGAACCCTGCTCTTGATTCATTTTTAATAATTGCTATTAGTCAACCATTTGTGTATACTACATTATATTTATCATTCTTTAACTTTTGACATCTGAATTGTTCTTAGGTTTTACCCTTACCAACAGTAGGTTATGAATATTCTTGTACATGTCTTCTTACGTGGGAAAATTTCCCTACAGGGAGTTTCTCAGGCTCGGCACCACTCACATTTTGGACTGGACAATTCTTTGTTGCGGAGGTATATGCTATGCCTTTTAGAATTTTCAGCAGCATCCTTGGCCTCTACTCAGTAGATGCCAATAGCACCTGCCGAGTTGTGATAACCAAAAGTGTCTCCTGACAATTGTTTATTGCACAGTATAATCACAGTTAGTTAAGAACCACTACTTCTATATGTGTACAAAAGTGGAACTTCCAGGTTGTTCTAATTCAATTTTAACTCTTAAGATATTACCAGAGCTTCCCAGGTGGCTCAGTGGCAAAGAATCTGCCTGCCAATGCAGGAGACACGGGTTCGATCCCTGATCTGGGAAGATCCCACAAGCCACGGAGCAACAAAGCCCGCCTGTCGCAACTGAACTTGTGCTCTAGAGCCCAGGAACTGCACTTACGGAGCCCACGTGCTGCAGCTACTGAAGCCCTTGCGCCGTAGAGCCCATGCTCCACGACAAGAAAAGCCTCTGCAAAGAGAACCTCGAACTGCAACTAGAGAGTAGCCCCCACTCGCCGCAGCTGGAGAAAAGCCCTCTCAGCAAGGAAGACCCAACACAGCCAAAAACAGATAAATAAAATTATTAAAAAAAAAATTCTCACTGATAATGGCTCTAGGTAGGATTTTTTTTTTTCCCCTCATTGTAACTTCTGTTATGAAGGACCTTGGCCTAGACCAGCCTTGTGTCTGTGTACCCTATGACGGTAGAGAGAAAATTGAAATTTCAGTTTGAGAATGGGTTGGGGCCTGTTGTATGGGTGCCTGTATCCTGAATTTCCCAACTAGCACTAGACCTTTTTTCTTGAACAGATTTTCTGGAATTGGGTGTCTTTCTTTTAAGGTAAAGTAGATGAAGGAGAGTCAGGGCAAAGGGATTTTAATGTTCTTATACAATGCTTAGAACATATCAATCAATGCCCTCATCAATCAATCAATGTTTTTTTTGAGTTAGTCCTTGGTAGGAATGAAGATAGAGGTGAAGAGCAAAAGCAACTGAGCTCTCTCATTCCTCTGCTCTTGAATTGTTGTTGTTGTTCAGTTGCTAAGTCATTTCCGACTCTTTGTGACGCCCCTCCTGGACTGAGGCATGCCAGGCTTCCCTGTCCTTCACTATCTCCTGGAGATTGCACAAATTCATATCCAGTGAGTTGGTGATGCCATCCAATCATCTCATCCTCGGTCACCCACTTCTCCTCCTGCCCTCAGTCTTTCCCAGCATCACGGTCTTTTCCAGTGAGTCAGCTCTTCGCATCAGGTGGCCAACGTATTGGAGCTTAGCTTCAGCATGCTTCAGCTTCAGCATCAGTCCTTCCAATGAATGTTGATTTCCTTTAGGATTGACTATTTTGATCTCCTTGCAGTCCAAGGGACTCCCAAGAGTCTTCTCCAGCACCACAATTCAAAAGCATCAATTCTTTGATGCTCAGCTTTCTTTATGGTCCGACTCTCACATCCGTATATGACTCCTGGAAAAACCATAGCTTTGACTTCACCAATCTTTGTGGGCAAAGCGATGTCTCTGCTTTTTGCCGTTGGGAGGTAGAGGAGGGCTGGGAAGATTTCGAGTGAATCTGAACTTGAAATGTCATTCTAACCTTCTTTTCTTATGGTAGGAATCAACAGTGGCCCTCCATGAAGAACTGCCTTTCGCATTTGCTGCTGGAGTTAATGATTTTTCTTGCTGGCAGAATCAGGGACATGCCAGCACGGTAAGGGTTAATCCAGTAATTCTCATCCCAGGCTCCTGGTTGGGGGTGGGGTGAGCAGGGAAAAAAAGGGAAACCTTGATTTTCTCTTGGGGATCTTTAGTCATTGCCAGTCACAGCCCACGTGCCTCCTTCCCTGTTGATCCTTGTCACTGTAGCTTTGTTTCCTGTTTCCCCTTGTAGTTCCCTCTTATTTTCTCATTCCCCATCCCCTACCCCCACCCTCTACTGTGGGACTTGGATTCTGAGCTAAAGGGGATCCCCTCCATTTCAGGGCGGGATGAGTGGGTGCTCCGGCGGGGATGTGGTCACTGCCGGCCAGTGAGGGCGAGAGTGCCACAGCCCACTTCTTCCTCGGAGCTGGAGATGAGGGGCTGGGCACCCGTGGACTCGGCATGAGGCCAGAAGAGAGTGACAGCGAGCTCCTTGAGGATGAGGAGGATGAAGTGGTAAGATTAGGGGGCATGATGTCACTTGGTGTTGGGACCCCCGCCATAGTGGAGATTCCATAGGATTAAGACACCTCCTCCCAATCTTCCCAAATGCTTAGACTCCCTGTCACAAACAGGCCCTCTTGATGAAAGGGAAGGGCAGTGGAGACTGGTTAGACTGCCGCTCCCTGAAGCCCCTCTACTTGTGTCCGCCTCCTGTTGTCTCATGATTATTGGTTCTCTGACTCTTCTGCCTGAGTATACGTATCGCACTGTGGCAGGAGGAATCCCTGCAGGAACCCCAATCTAGGCCTGAGTTAGGAGACAACCTTGACCCCCTAAGTCCAAAGTCCTGACAAGAAAGTCTGCCCTAAGGAGATGATGAGGCAGTGTTCCCTGCTAAAGGCGGTTCAGGTGAGAAGTTCCTAAGTTCCTGATGGCACTTCCTCCTGGTAGCCTCCTGAACCTCAGATCATTGTTGGCATCTGTGCCATGACCAAGAAATCCAAGTCCAAGCCAATGACCCAGATCCTAGAACGACTCTGCAGGTTTGACTACCTGACTGTTATCATCCTGGGAGAAGACGTGATCCTCAATGAACCTGTGGAAAACTGGCCATCCTGCCACTGCCTCATCTCCTTCCACTCCAAAGGTTGGTGTCTGTGAAGGAAAATGGGAAGGAGTGGTGTTGGGAATGCTGGACTGGGAAATGAGGCTCTTACTGTCAAATAGTAAAGAAGTCGTCCTCTCTTCCCGACACTAGAGAACAGTGCAAAGGGATTTGCTTTTCCTACATCTTGGAGAAGTTGCTGGGGTTAGTGTAAAGCCCATATTCAAACCTCAGGAAAGCTCTGTAAGTTTCTTCGGATCTCTGACAAAATCGGTCTCTGGAAGGACCCTACAAGTAGTTTCTGTTTTGCTTTTTTCCTGATGGATTTTCTAGACTTGCGAAGTTGGGCAGACGGATGAGTGCTGGGTTGGACGGGTTGTGGAGCTCAGTGGCAACGAATAGCTTTAACACATTTCTCTGTTTCTCTTGCTGTTTTCTCACTGTTTCTCTCCTTCTTTCTTCCACCTCTCTATTTCCTCTCTCCATCCCAGGCTTTCCCCTGGACAAAGCTGTTGCTTACTCCAAGCTTCGAAACCCTTTTCTTATCAATGACCTGGCTATGCAGTATTACATCCAGGATAGGTACAGCTTTCTGTTGACTGGGGGGATGGGCGGCCCCGAGATCACGCCTGTTTTAGAGAACCCACTCTGGGAGGGGCAGAGTCAAACAAACATGCCGAATTGTTGTACCAAACCCTCTTGAGTTCTATACACGGGTGTCTCCCAATTCCTGAGTGAATGAAATCCCTAGCCTCTCCCCTTGTCACCTGCCCCCACCTCTCTCAGCTAATTTATTCGGGGGTAACAGGAGGGAGGTGTACCGGATCCTGCAGGAGGAGGGTATTGACCTGCCTCGATACGCTGTGCTCAACCGTGACCCTGCCCGGCCTGAGGGTGAGTACCTGGCCTTGTCCAGTCCTACGCTGCCCCGCTTTCTGTGACTGAGCCCAGTTCTCCATTCTTGAGACAGCTATGTGCCGCCTGTCTCTGTGAGGCTTTGGTTACTGGACTACGGGTAGAGCTAGAGCCATGGGTCTTTGGACAGAATCTGAGACCTCGTATACAGATGTTAGTTACCATATCTATTATTAAAGTATGGTCATAGAAATTTGAGGGTGATGGAGATTAAAACTCAGAGAAGTTGGGAGTTGGAAGCATTCTTGGGCCCTAGGAATGACCACACACCGACCTTTCAGAGTGCAACCTGATAGAGGGTGAAGACCAGGTGGAGGTAAATGGAGCCGTCTTCCCCAAGCCCTTTGTGGAGAAGCCCGTGAGTGCAGAGGACCACAACGTTTACATCTACTACCCCAGCTCAGCTGGAGGAGGAAGCCAGCGCCTCTTCCGTAAGGTGTGGGAGATATCCGGGGAGGCAGAAAAGTAGATGAGCAAGAATGAAGTTGTGGGAAGGGAAGCTGGAAGACTTGGGAACAAGTTAGAGGCAACCTTTTTTTTTTTCCTTCCCCTTCCTTTTTCTCCTGAAGATTGGCAGCCGAAGCAGTGTTTACTCTCCAGAGAGCAGCGTCCGAAAGACAGGCTCATACATCTATGAGGAGTTTATGCCAACAGATGGCACAGATGTCAAGGTTATGGTGGATATGGGAATTTAAGAGGTTATAAATGTCTGAGTGGGGTGGGGTGCTTGTGAAGCAAGTAGAAGTGTAGGGAAGCAGTTATAGAAAATAAAGTGTGAATGGGATTGGCTTTCATATGCAGGTGAAGACAAGGATTGGGGAAGTAGGTATTTATATTGTCACTATCAGAGTGAGGGCAAGGGTAATGTGAAAAATGGAATAACGTTGGTAAGTTATTTCTTAGTAAGGACTAGGCAATAGTTTTAGAGTCCCATGGAGAAACTTTCATAATGATACTGAAGTTCCATCTCAGTTAAAAAAAAAAAAAAGTCAGTCTTCTTGTTCTTAATACTCAGGGGATTTGTTTGTTTTGTTTATGTTTCCTGGGAAACTAGCCTACAGACATGACGCTCATATTGCCTTCTCATATACAGGGTGAGCTGTGGGCATACTCAGTGATGCTATGTACCTGCAGGTGTACACAGTGGGGCCAGACTATGCCCATGCTGAAGCCAGAAAATCTCCAGCTTTGGATGGGAAGGTTGAACGAGACAGTGAGGGAAAAGAGATTCGATATCCAGTCATGCTGACCGCCATGGAAAAGCTGGTGGCCAGGAAAGTCTGCGTAGCTTTTAAGGTGAAGGGAGGCCCCTTGGTAGGGAGGTTGTGCAGGAGCAGGAGGGGTGCAGGGGAGGGGCTGTGGCATGAGGGAGAGGTTGGTGGGGCGAAGCTGAGAAGGAAGCGTGGCCCTCTTGTT
>NW_011494633.1:3800642-3807024 GCF_000754665.1 Bison bison bison | reverse complement strand
GGCCCTCTTGTTCTCATCTTCCCTTCTTCCCCTTGCAGCAAACAGTTTGTGGTTTTGATCTCCTCCGTGCCAATGGTCACTCCTTTGTGTGTGATGTCAATGGCTTCAGTTTTGTCAAGAATTCAATGAAATACTATGATGATTGTGCCAAGATTCTAGGGTAAGGGACACAGTGGTCTGGGCTGGGGAGAATGGGCTTAAAGAGGAGAATAGCAAAGTTTTACTTTAAAGACACCTTGTTTTGTTGAACTTTGCAGGTATTGTGTTTTTTTTACATTTTGAAGGTTTGTGGCAACCTTTGAGCAAGTCTATTTTCACCATTTTTCTAACAGCATTTCCTAACTTCATGTCTCTGTGTGACATTTTGACAATTCTCACAGTATTTTTCTTGTTATGCTTGTCATAGTGATCTGCAATCAGTGATCTTTGATGTTACTATTGCAAAAAGATTAGAAGTTGCTGAAGGCTCAGATAATGGTTAGCACTTTTTAGCAATAAAGTATTTTTTAATTAATGTATGTATATTGTTTTTTTTATACATAATACTATTGCATACTTACTAGACTACGGTAACTTTCATATCTACTGCCAAACAAGAAAACTCCTGTGACTCACTTTATAGAGATATTCACTGTATTGCAGTGGTCTGGAACTGAACTCTCAATGTCCCTGAGGTCTGCCTGTACTTTAAATGCTGTAAAAATGATTTAAAAGTGAAAAAGGAAAGTAGAGAAAGGGCTCCTCAACTCTCTTGCCTTCCCAACATGGCTCTCCCCAGAGGGAATTACTGTTAACTGTTTTAGACATAACAATATGTCTTTTTCTTCTGTATATAAACAGACCATTTATTGTACTAAATGTGATCATACCATAACACTGTCTCTCAACTTGACTTTTTAATATGTAAAACATTAAAAAATGTTTAAGGAATGATGGCTATGGTGAGTATCGGTATATTCACCATTGAGCTTAAGAAATAAAATATTAAGAATATAGTTGAGGGAATTCCCTGGTAGCCCAGTGGTTAGGACTTGGCACTTTCACTGCTGAGGGCCCAGGTTCAATACGTGGTCACAGAACTAAGATCGTACAAGCTGTGTGGTGCAACAACAACAAAAAAAGCAAGCACATAGAATTGAAGCCCCTACATAACCCTTACTAATAACATCCCCTCCCCTCCCACCCAGAGGTAAACACAATCTTTATTACAAATATAGGGATTTTTTTTTTTGCATGTCTTTAGATTTTATATTAACATATTGTTAGTTTTTTTGAACTTCATTCAGATGTGTAGCTCTGGTTCATTCATATTCACGTGGGTTCTTCATGTTTCCCCTTCTAGGAACACCATAATGCGGGAGCTTGCCCCGCAGTTCCAGATCCCGTGGTCCATCCCCATGGAGGCTGAGGACATTCCCATTGTCCCTACCACTTCTGGCACTATGTGAGCAAAAGTAAAAATTAAAAATCTGGAGTAACCACTTAAGACATCTAAGTCAGACCAGTGGTCACTTCCTGCCCCTGTGCCATCTGACCGGTGGAGCCTACCTGTATTCCTCATCTCAGATAGTCTTTCTTGTGTTCTTTGACATGGCGAGTAGGATGAAATGGGTGGCGGTGTGGGGTGGGATGGGGAAGTGTCTCTAACAGCATTCCCTGTCTTAGGATGGAACTTCGTTGTGTCATTGCAATCATTCGTCATGGGGATCGTACACCCAAGCAGAAGATGAAGATGGAGGTGACACACCCAAGGTAAAAAGCCGAGCGTTCTAATCTAGACAAATAGGTTTTTGTAAGGGAAATGGGGAGGGGCACCTCCCAGAGGTTTTTTGCCTTTCTCAGCCCTTACTGAAGCTTCTCCTCCTTTCTTCAGATTTTTTAGTCTATTCGAAAAACATGGTGGTTACAAGACAGGGAAATTAAAACTGAAGCGGCCAGAGCAGCTACAGGTAAGATGATGAATCTGGCTGGCAGGAGCAGTGCTATGAAAAGACAGAGGCCAGGATGAAAGCCTAGCCAGCCAGGACTTGGCCTCCTGCGTGGACACCCTATTATTTCCTCCAGGAGGTGCTGGACATCACACGGCTGCTATTGGCTGAACTGGAGAAAGAACCAGGTGGTGAGATCGAGGAGAAGACGGGGAAATTGGAGCAGTTAAAATCTGTGCTGGAGATGTGAGAAAGGGAATAGGAAAAAGGGTGTCAATAGCCATAAGAATTGGGCGCTGGGGTAGAAAGCAAACTGTGAGTTTATCCTGCAGGTACGGTCACTTCTCAGGCATCAACCGGAAGGTGCAGCTGACTTACTACCCTCATGGAGTAAAAGCTTCTAATGAGGGGCAAGGTGAGGCATAACAGTTCTTTCCTTTACTACTCACATCTTTTATTCTTGAACCTTTAGATGACCTCTCTCCCAAATCACCTTTCTGGGCTCCTCAGAAGACTTAGCATTTAGATGTCCCCACTGTTTTCCTTGTGCTTCCACACTTTCTCAACAGTAAAGAATCTGCCTGCAATGCAGGAAATGCTGGTTCAATCCCTGCGTCGAAAAGATCCCCTGGAGGAGGAAATGGCAACCCACTCCAGTATTCTTGCCTGGGAAATCCCATGGACAGAGGAGCCTAGTGGGCTGCAGTCCATGGGGTTGCAAGAGTCAGACACCACTGAGTGACTAAGCACACACTGTTTTCCTTAGGTCTAGACCTGTTCACTCCCTCTTATTCCTGCAGATACACAGCGGGAGGCCCTGGCCCCATCCCTCTTGCTGGTACTGAAGTGGGGTGGAGAACTGACCCCGGCTGGCCGTGTTCAGGCTGAGGAACTGGGGCGAGCTTTCCGCTGCATGTACCCTGGAGGACAGGGTGAGTGTCTGGTGGGGGCCGGGGAGGTGTAGATACATAGCAGGGCTGAGATACGATGATTAGAGAGTAAGTTGAGGAAACAAAGGGACAGAGGTATTGGGGAGGTTAAAGGGGAAATGCGCATTCTTGGGTGTGCATAGCCGTCCATTTCTGGTCTTCCCTTTGCCCCCAGGTGACTATGCTGGCTTTCCTGGCTGTGGGCTGCTTCGTCTCCATAGCACTTTCCGCCACGATCTCAAGATTTACGCCTCTGATGAGGGCCGTGTCCAGATGACTGCCGCAGCCTTTGCTAAGGTGCTCACTCTAGTTCTCCCACAGTCCCAGCTTCCATTAGGTAGAGAAGCACAGTTTGGAGAACTAGTCAGGAAATTTCAGAGGATTTGTGTGCCAACTCAGAGGAGTTTCTGCTTGTGTATGACTACATCCTATGCTACTGAGAATATTTAATGGGATGGGTCCCTTGATCTGCACCCCAGCTCCCCCAAGCCAGCTCCCATTTGATCTCTGGGACCATCGAAGCCTAGGGGAAGTGGAATAGAAGGAAAACTTGATGGACTTCGTGCTTTCCCTCCAGGGCCTTCTGGCTCTAGAAGGGGAGTTGACACCCATTTTGGTACAAATGGTGAAGAGTGCCAACATGAACGGGCTCTTGGACAGCGATGGGGATTCCCTGAGCAGCTGCCAGCACCGTGTGAAGGCTCGGCTACATCACATTCTGCAGCAGGATGCGCCCTTTGGCCCTGAGGATTACAATCAGGTCAGGCTGTCCCTATCTTTGTGCCCAATACACCCCACTTCCAAAGTCCTAGAATTTTAAATAATAGCCATCAGTAATGGTACTTATGATGTGCCAGGCACTGTTTCACATGCTTTCCATACATTCAGTCATTTAATCCTTGCCCACCCTTTGAGGTAAGTATGGGTCCACAATCTGTCATCTAGAATTTTGAAAATCAGAAAGATTTTTATAACCTTGCCACCAAGACTCATTTGGCAGGGAAGTCTGGTGGTCCAGTGGTTAAGAATTCATCTGCCAGTGCAGGGAACACAGATTCAGTCTCTGATCCAGGAAGATCCCATATGCCTCAGAGCCGCTAAATCCATGCGTGACTACTGCTGAGCCCGTGCTCTAGAGTCAGGGAACAGCAATCACTGAGCCTGAGCGCTGCGGCTATTAAAGCCCGCATGCCCTAGAGCCTGTGCTCTGAGACAGTAGAAGCCACTGCAGTGAGAAGCCCATGCATCACAACCAGAGAGTTGCCCCTGCTCACCACAACTAGAGAAAGCCCAGCAACAGAGACCCAGCGCAGCCAAAAATAAATAAATTTAAAAAGAAGATACTCCTTTGGCAGCAAAATCCAACATGATAAGACTCTTTCTAATCCCTGTTTATCCCATCTTGTGTAAAATAATCATATACATTTTGCTGCAGAAATAGAACAGTGTTTGGTTATGACCTAGGCCCTGCTGGAGGTATTATCTAACATATGGCATATGCTCTGTATTAACTTCTTAAAGTCCAAAAAATTCTCAGTTCCAAAACACAGCTGATCCCAAGGATTTTCAATAAAAGAATTTTTCAATTTGTCTACTGCTGTATTAAAAACCACCCCAAACTCAGTAACTTAAGACAAAAACCATTTTTATCTTCTCACTCACCATTCTAGGCTCAACTGGTCTTGCTTAGGGTCTTTCTTTTTTTTTTTTTTATCTTGAACCACAGATATTTATTTTCTCACAGTCCTGGAAGCTGGAAGTCCAAGATCAAGGTGGCGGCAGGTTCAGCTTCTTCTGAGACCTCTCTCCAGGGTCTTTCTTAAAGTTGCCCGGATGCTTAGGATCTGTTCTAGAGAATAGCATTTTCTGTGTTCTTCTCTGAGCTGGCCTCGATAAAGGGGCAGGACCTTGCTACCTTATTTTCCAAGTCATTGCTCAATGTCAAATCAAAAAATGCTAAGGCATCTTTTCCTTTTTGCCTTGCTACCCTTGGCCAGCAAGAATGGAACCTGTGAGGAGTGAGGTAGAATGCGTGCATTCCACCTGCGGTCTCCTCGCCCTCTCCCCGTTCTTCATTGACTGGGACCATCCTACATGCTTGAGTTGGACTTAGTTCTGAGGCGGCACCTCTGCTCTAGGTTCAAGCTAGCACCTTGTTTAGAGGAATAAGATAATGTCATTTCTATTATCCACTCATGAAAACATTCTGTGGGGATTTGCATTGAATCTTTATTCCCCAGCATTTTCTCTGAGTATTTTAGAAGCCCCAAGAAGACCTAGATCTGTTTTATTTCCTTGGACTTCAAAACTTTTAAGATGACCCATTCTCAGGTAGCTGTATGCTAGGCCAGTCCCCTCACTGGAACTGCTAGTGTTCCCAGAAGCCTGGGAATGCTTGTGGGAGTGAGCCAACAGACAGAGCCGGTTTGCTGGCAGTCTCTGTGATGAGTGCACAGGAGCCTGGGCAGTTGGCACTGAGTCTGTCTTGTTCTCCATGTCTCTGTTCTCCACAGCTGGCTCCCACTGGAAGCACTTCCCTCCTCAGCTCCATGGCTGTTATCCAGAATCCTGTGAAGGTCTGTGATCAAGTATTTGACCTGATTGAAAACCTCACTCACCAGATCCGGGAACGGATGCAGGACCCCAAGTCTGTAGGTGGGTTCGGACACTGCTGTCTTCCTTTTCAGGGTTTTGGGTATGGATGGGTTCCTCAGGCCACCGTGTGCCCTCTCCTACATGTCTGAGACAAGTCATCCTCATCTCTGTGGCTCTGCTTCAGGTGTGCCAGGGCCTTCGGTTAGAGGTAAAGCCTCTGGTTCTCTCTGACTGTCTGTCCGCCTTCCAGACCTGCAGCTCTACCACAGCGAGACACTAGAGCTGATGCTGCAGCGTTGGAGCAAGCTGGAGCGTGACTTCCGGCAGAAGAGTGGGCGCTATGACATCAGTAAGATACCTGACATCTACGACTGTGTCAAGTATGATGTCCAGCACAATGGGAGTCTGGGACTTCAAGGCACAGCAGAGCTGCTCCGCCTCTCTAAGGCGCTGGCTGATGTAGTCATTCCCCAGGTGTGTCTCACGGAAGGGATTGAGTCTGGGGCCAGGGGCACTGGGCAGGAAGGAGAGAAAAGGCAGAAAGGAGGCATGCGGTGGGGACCAGGGGATAGAAGCTAGAGAAGGGATTAGTTGAGTTGCTACAATACTGGCTCTGAGGAAGCCGAAGAGGCTAACTGGGGAGAAACCTAGGGAGGAGGAATGTGGTGAACTGGGAAGAAGCCCGAGACCCGAGGTGAAGACAAGCATGACCTTGGGCCTGGGAGTATGAGGTGAGAGGAAAAAGAGATTTGTCGAGATGCTTATTCCTGGCCTGTGGCCCCTAGGAATATGGGATCAGCCGGGAGGAGAAACTGGAAATTGCCGTGGGCTTCTGTCTCCCACTGTTGCGGAAGATACTGCTTGACCTGCAGAGAACCCACGAGGATGAGTCTGTCAACAAGCTGCATCCCCTGTGAGGGAGGGCTGGGC